>NC_074717.1:19070233-19370233 GCF_947242115.1 Biomphalaria glabrata
TATTAGTATCAGTTTATTTAGCATGTGTTACTATTTGATTGTATTATTATAAGTTTATTTGGCATGTGATACTATTTGATTGTATTAGTATAAGTTTATTTGGCATGTGTTACTATTTGATTGTATTAGTATAAGTTTATTTGGCATGTGTTACTATTTGATTGTATTAGTATAAGTTTATTTGGCATGTGTTACTATTTGATTGTATTAGTATCAGTTTATTTAGCATGTGTTACTATTTGATTGTATTAGTATAAGTTTATTTGGCATGTGTTACTATTTGATTGTATTAGTATAAGTTTATTTGGCATGTGTTACTATTTGATTGTATTAGTATAAGTTTATTTGGCATGTGTTACTATTTGATTGTATTAGTATAAGTTTATTTGGCATGTGTTACTATTTGATTGTATTAGTATCAGTTTATTTAGCATGTGTTACTATTTGATTGTATTAGTATAAGTTTATTTGGCATGTGTTACTATTTGATTGTATTAGTATAAGTTTATTTGGCATGTGTTACTATTTGATTGTATTATGTTATGACATGATTAGGAAGTAGTTAGGAATTAGTTAATTGTTTCGGGAATAGGGTAAAGTTTTAATTAGCGACAAGTGACGTGACAGATCTTTAAAAAGTAAGAACGCTCTAAACGACGCTAGAAGGAGGACGCTTATTGTAAAGTAGTAGACTTGAGTACGACATTATTGACATCGGACGATTCCCTTTTGAGTATTAAACATATTGTTAGAACAACATATCAGCGTCGACTCCATATTTGATTGTTTCGGCCTTTCGCCGGTGTTACTGAAGTGTTGAGTTCAGCGTTACCTACAGTCAGATCTACACTAGACAGATTGTCAAGAATCAACACCGCGCAGAGGTCTTAACAACGTGGCGACCCCTGACTCGGAGCTCACTGGCAGCAACATCAAGAAGAATAGAAGCCCTCTGTTAGGAGGAGGCAGAAGTTACGTCATCGGCCTAGTCTGCAGCTAGACCCTGATTATACAGCCACGTCGGCGAAGGAAAGCCAGTGAGATCCTGGACTCGTAGACCTAGGAGGTAACGAAATATTGATCTAGATCTACATTTGTAATTTGTAAACGCCCATACGTTGGGGCATCGTATTGAAGCCTGTAGCTCGGTATCGAGAAGGCTACAGTTTGTCGAAGGGAAGAAAACCGTCCTGTCGAAGCCGTACTGAATAGATATCGCCTGCCCGGCATCTTGAGAACGAACGTGAAGGTCACCTCTGCAAGGCCAAGATCGACCGTTGAGGTCACGCCAAAGAACTTGGGACGTAGGAACCATCTTACTGCCTACGGCACTTAAGTACAGTAGTGCTAATCTGATCTACGTCTCGGCTGAATCTGTGCTACACGTTAGATAGCCAGATAGCCGGTAGTTTAGCACTGGACGTTGACTTTGTCGCTGGGTCAACTGTTGGACCGTTCCAGTGTCACTTTGGACAGACGACCACCCGGAACCACCGTACCTGCCTTGGAACCAGCAACCGGAACCAGACTCTACGTCACCGACGAACCGGAGCCAGACGACAGATCACCGTGAACCAGAACCAGACGCCGTACCACCGAAGAACCGGAGCCGTTGCAGACCAGCACCGAAGGACCTTGGAGAGCCGAAACGTTCGCTGTCCTTATCTCACCGCTAGAGAAGACATCGCCGTGAACCTTGCCGCCGGGACAGACAGTAGCGTAGGAAGAGTGGACCCGAGACTGACTGTGGAGTTATCGCCGCTTCTTAGACAGATAAGTCAAGTGTTATTTAACTACTTTCTCCTTAGAATAATTAGAGTCTGTAGGGAAGTGACCACTCGCTAGATTATCACTACCAGGTTAAATCGTGGTGGATTGGGGATATCCTTAAAATTAGGTGTAATCTAGCAAGAGGTCCAGATATACGTTTAGCTGTTAATTCGTCCTGTATGTGAATGTGAATCATTTAGTTAAGCATTTTTTTTTTTGTAGTAACATCAGGTATTAATTGTTTGCAATACTCCCGTCTTAAGTCTTACTGTCAGACGAAAGTCTCATTCATTAGAAATAGAGCTATAGTTTGGTGTTTATCGTATTTAGGTTTAATTTCATAGTTTATTTGTATGAGTAAGTTATATACACTCCTGGCTGTGAAAGCAGGTAAGAAGTAACTAAGATCTAGCGTAATCTAGACTAGATCTGGGGAACAATCGAGGTGAAGCCTGATTGCCCATTTGTAAATTTTAGTAGTTGTAAATAGACAGGTTGGTCTATTTACCGGCGACTCGTGTGAGTAACACGTAGTCGGTTGAGTGTGCGTGTGTCGCACAGCGTATTCAGTCGGGTCAGAGTGTAGCCTACACACTGGTACCAAGGATACTAAGTGTATCTTGGAAAGTACAGAAGTTATTAAAAGTCGGAGTTGGTAGTCTAGACGCTGAGGGTAGAGTGACGAATTTAATTCATTGGAATCAAGAGATATTAGGAAGCCGCGGAGCGAGGTTACGCTCAAAAGGTAATTTGATTTAAAGTAACATAAAGGTAATATGGCAACTGCTCCAGGGTACGACCTAGAAGAGTTTAGGAAAAAGCTAATCCAAGAGGCCAAGACAGAACTGGAACTACGCGGCAAAGAACTGGCCGCCTATGTGCAGCAGATGGTGGCGGCAGAAACAGACCGCAGAGAGCGGGAACGAGTCAGAGAAGCTGAAAGAGCAAGAGAAAAAGAAAAAGAAGAAGCAGATCGCATAGAGCGGGAAAAGGTTAGAGAGGCAGAAAAATTGGAAAGGGAAAAGGTTAGAGAGGCGGAACGCAGCGAGAGGGAGAAAAAAGAAGAGGCGGACAGAAAAGTGAGAATTCAAGTAGAACAGATGAGGATAGAGGCTGGTGTAAGTGTGCCCACCGAAGGAAACAGCAACAATAGTGCCAACATAGAAAGCCATAGTAGCGCCGCATGGATGAAGAAGAAAATCCAACCTTTTGCGGAAGACAAGGACGACATCGGCGACTATCTGAAACGCTTTGAAATTAAACTTGCAAAGTTTAATGTTCAGGAGAAGGAGTGGTCCGAAATCTTGTTGGACTTCGTACATGGGAAAGCCCTCACGATTTGCCAAAACCACGACCACTCCATGCAAAACAGCTATCAGGTGCTAAAGAAGGAACTGCTAAACGCATACGGGCACAACGCGGAAACATTCCGAAAGAAGTATTATGAAAACACTCCATCCAGCCAAGTTGATCCCCAAACAACCATCAACTCAGAGAAGGACTTCTTCACTAAATGGCTCGCATTCGAGAATGAAGAGAACACCTACGAGGGGTTGAAGAACTTTATTCTGATTGATAACTTTATCAATAAGTGCGACCCTCAGCTGCAGTCTTTTGTAAAAGAAAGAAACCCTAAGGTAATTGAAGACTTGGTAGAAATTATTAGGATCTTTAAGAATGCTTACCCAAACAACCCACTTTCAGTTAGCGACAATAAAAAAGTCATTGACCTGGTAAATTATGTAAAGAGAAATGATGTTAGTGATAGGGATTATGGTAGGAGAAATGATAGGTCCAGGGAACGTGGAAACAATGGTCGGGATAGTTATGATGGCATAAAGGATAGACCTTGGGAAAATGAAAACAATGGCAGGGAAAGTTATGATAGGAGAATAGATAGACCTAAAGCGGGTGATAGAAACCTTAGGGATGTTACATGTTTTAACTGTCAGGAAAAGGGACACATGGCATACCAGTGTAGGAAACATAGAGGGAATGGAGCTGGCAATGGGAATACACAGAATAATAGTGGCACTAGTGATAGGAGAGGTAATCAAGGAAACCGTAGACAAGAGAGGGATAATCGGCCACCGGATAGGGTTAATTTTGTAAGGAGCATCCAAGACAGGGATCGTGATAGTGGACATAGTGAACCAGATGAAGAAATTAATTACGTTGATTGTGGGGAAGATAGATTTAAATTATATCCGGGCATGATAAATAATAAACAGGTAAATGTGATCCGGGACACAGCTAGCAGTACACTCGCAGTTCGAGGGGGATTAGTTAAATCTAAGGATTATTTAGGCTATACCAAATCAGTCAGGTTGGCAGACGGCGCAGTTAAGAGATTCGAAGCATGCAAAGTGTTCCTTCGATCTCCATTATACACAGGGTATTGCGAAGGTGTAGCCATGCCGAGGTTATCTAGAGATGTTTTACTTGGGAATGTAGCAGGTGTCAGCGCCGCTTCTGACAAACAGGTTAGAAGTTGGAAAAGCAGGTATGGCAACATGAGGCGAAATAAACCTAGAAATGACAGAATTTGTTTTAACTGCCATAAACATGGGCACATCGCTAAAGAATGTTGGAGTAGGGCAGAACAGTCTAAACAGAAGATTGCGAGTTCGGATAGGAGGCACAGGTCTGTATCCGACAGTGAGGGTAGAAGAGATGACTATGGTAGCGGTAATCGCAAGTCATACAGAGGTAGAAGGCCACACGCGGGCTATAGTGGTGTAAGAAGGGATGTTAACTCCAGTTGGAGAGAACAAATGTATGAGTCGTGTAGATAGCCTGTGAAACATAGCACTATGAGATCGTAGTGTGTAAATAAATTGGATTTTATTTAAATTGGTTATTCTTAATTAATTGACCTAACTAGTAGTCATGACTAGACGGGTAGTAGGTTGTTTAATGTATCTTTGAATAGTATATTTATGTTATAATATACAAATAATTTGGTTATCATTAGATTGACTCATGTTAATTACGTAATTTCGGGTAGTATGTATGCATTGCATGTATGTGTGTATGAATAGAAAGGGCATTTATAAGGCGACGATGTAGTTACATCAAGGAAAAGTAAGTTTTAGAATTTATTCTTTGTATTTGATCATGATCATACATCGGTAAAGAGTTAGGTCGTGTGGGGACAAGTAAGTGGAGAGAGGAAATAAAATACACTTGTAAATGCCCGAAAGAACGTTAGGTGTATAGTGGGAGAACGAGCATTGATAAATATCAATTTGTCATATTAGGTAAATTGTCTGTCCTGACGTGTGAGGGAAAGCGGTGTAACCTCTGGAACGTGATGTGATGAAGTATAGATAGACACACCTATAGTGTCAGCGCAAACGAACTATGTCTGCGGTCACCTATGGCACATCACATTGGACAGTATCAGTTAGTGACACTTGAGGGAAATAGGTGTTCAGAGGAACTTGATTGTGGACACAGAAAGAGAAGTTGAAATCGCAATCAAGACTCAAGTTGTGTTGTCTTTTATGTTTCCCTACATTTTGGCCCTTGCACATTGTAAGACTAAGACAGTAGATTAAAAAATTGACAGGCAATTTTTTTTAGCGGGAGGGGGAGGAGTTGTTATGACATGATTAGGAAGTAGTTAGGAATTAGTTAATTGTTTCGGGAATAGGGTAAAGTTTTAATTAGCGACAAGTGACGTGACAGATCTTTAAAAAGTAAGAACGCTCTAAACGACGCTAGAAGGAGGACGCTTATTGTAAAGTAGTAGACTTGAGTACGACATTATTGACATCGGACGATTCCCTTTTGAGTATTAAACATATTGTTAGAACAACATATCAGCGTCGACTCCATATTTGATTGTTTCGGCCTTTCGCCGGTGTTACTGAAGTGTTGAGTTCAGCGTTACCTACAGTCAGATCTACACTAGACAGATTGTCAAGAATCAACACCGTGCAGAGGTCTTAACAATTAGTATAAGTTTATTTGGCATGTGTTACTATTTGATTGTATTAGTATAAGTTTATTTGGCATGTGTTACTATTTGATTGTATTAGTATAAGTTTATTTGGCATGTGTTACTATTTGATTGTATTAGTATAAGTTTATTTGGCATGTGTTGCTATTTGATTGTATTAGTATAAGTTTATTTGGCATGTGTTGCTATTTGATTGTATTAGTATAAGTTTATTCGGCATGTGTTCAAAATGTACTTGTTTTAATTTTAGTTCAACTCCAAGTACATAACCAATCTCCCCCAAGCTGAAACTTGAGATCTAAGATTTGAAATGAATATTTAATTTATAACAATTTGGTTTTGTAGATTTAAACATTAAAGTTGTAGAAAAATTTTTATGTTTAAGAAACTGTGTCTGGAGAAAATAGTTTTCAATTTTGTAATGGTTTGCTTTATTAGAGACTCCAATACATTCACCATTTATACAAAGTTATATGAGATGTCGACATGACTATGTCCTGGTCTGTGCTCATATGATCTCATTACGTGATTCTGTACACATAAAAGTGTTGTGAAAGAAAAACAATGTTTCTTAATACCTTGAATGGCTAACAACTCAAAGAACGGCCATAGGGTAACATTTTAAAAGCTTCCTTTCTCCATTAGTTTTCAGCATACATCCCTAACAATTTATTTTGTCCCTAGTATCCAGCATTTCCCTAACAATTTAATTGTCCCTAGTATCCAGCATTTCCCTAACAATTTAATTGTCCCTAGTATCCAGTATGTTTTAAAGTTTTTATGTCCTTAAACTTTTATCATGTCCTTAACCAATTATCATGTCTCCAAACATTCATCATGTCCTTAATCACTTATCATGTCTCCAGACATTCATAAAGACCCTAACCTGTGTATATGTCTTTATTTGATTATAAACTGAAACTATTAATCATGTCCTTTACATTACAATGGAGTTACACACTTTAATACATGTCCATAGTCTAACAGATATTATTTTAAGATAGAGAATAAAAACATCTCCACTATAATTTACCATAAAAAAAACAACAACAACGAACTAAAAAAAAAGATGGATTAGAGAAGATGAACTAAAAACAATGAACTTTGTTTGAAGCAAAAAGTGAAAATGTTAATACTAGCATGTGAAGTGCCAAGGGAAATCTTGTTTGACAAGGGACACAAATGACCACTTCCGAAACATGTCTTGAGAGGATAACTTCCCTTGAACTTCAAGTCACGGATCGATTGTAATAATACAAAAAAAAACAAAAAAACTTTAAAGTTGTAATAATAAGTGTTATATATAGATTATGCTATTAAGTATCTAGAAGTTATGTCCGTTGATTTTTGTTGTTGTTGTTACTTTGAATGGCGTGTGAATAAACAGCTAATTTGTCAATTAGAAACTAGCAGGGCGATCTTAGGCCACTGCAATCTATGCGGCCGCAGTGGGCCCCGTACTTTCATAGGCCCCGCGCAAATTCCAGGTGTAAATTATTAACTTAAACCATTTTAACTTATTATTAAAGGAATGCTGGAATAAAAGAAATGCTGGAATACTCCTGTAATTTCAAAATATACGAAAACGTCATGAAAACCTCCTGAAATTATAAAAATCTTCTGAAAACTCATGCAAATCTCCTTAAAAGCAGACAAAAATGTCATTTCGGGATGATTTTGTACTTAGTGAAGTATGAATAAAATGCAAAGACGAATTTATTTTCTATTACAAAATCTTAATTTACTGGGCCCCGCGCAATCCGTTTCGCATAGGGCCCCGCAATCTGAAAGGACCGGCCCTGGAAACTAGCATATGAGTTGTGTGCTTTTTAAAAGTGTATTGGTCTGTTTAAGTCTGTCTTTCCATTCTTTTCTCTCTTTCTCTCTCTTTCTCTCTGAAAAGTGTGTATCTTATATTATGAAATAATAATTACAATCTATCTACTGGAGACTTTTACGTTAAACTAATCAATGTCAAGGACTCTACATTTAAATTCACTGTTGCCAACTAAAAAATAAAGAAATGAATTCTAAATTACATAATATCCCAATGTGTGTCAGACAGAGAGATAGTTTTATAATTCCTCTTGACTGAAATAGTTGTGTTCGCTATGAAGAGATTTAAACATTTCATTCTGGAGTTTTAAAATTGTGAACGAAATTTATCATATACTTTTTTTAAATAAAAGGTTCTCAAATAGCTTACAATTTATAGGCCTATACTTTCCGCCAGGTTTATAAAACTCCACTAGTGGAACATGTCAAGCATTCTCAATTTAAAATCTATATATATAATTCTCTTCATGGCTCAACAGTTTGGACACCAAGACGTAAAGGAAAGATCACTCTTTCATTTCCAAAAGTCGGACTAGAGTTACCCCACGAAAAAAAGAGGGGGGAAGAGAACAAATAGTATTCACCCGTTACTAAATAGCAGGGCCGGACTTAACCATTGTGACCAAGAAGTCATGGAAAGATCACTCTTTCATTTATTTCTATCCCACGTAACTTAAGCGGCGAAAAAAAAGAGGGTGGGGGGAGGAGAACAAATAATCTACTCTGTATTCACCCATCACTAAATAGCACGGCTGGACTCAACCATTGTGGGGCCCTTTGCGAAACGGATTTCGCGGGGCCAAGTTTGGGTAGGGATACGGATAATAAGTGAAAATTAAGAGTTTTTATTAGAAAATAAATTCGAATTTGCATTTTATTTATTCTTTACTATGAACAGAATTACTTCACGGGCCCTGCGTGTAGCGAAGTCTTACAGTTCATCATAAAAGTTATATTTCCTACATAGATCACGCTCAATAGCAAGAATTACCAAATGTTTCAATCAATCTACGAGAATTGTTGACCTCAAGTAATTCTTCATTAGTTTGAGGCTCGAGAAACTTCTTTAATCAGATTACACAATTACGGGTATTTGCGCGTAGGATTGGCTTTTTCCATATTGAATGACACCCCAAAATGACAATTTTCGTCTATATATTTCAAGAGATTTGTATTAGTTTTCAAAAGATTTTAATTTTTTCTGGAGATTTCCATGATTTTTTCGTATATTTACAATTTAAGGAGATTTCCAAGAGTTTCTGGTAAATCAGGAGGCCGCGGGAAATCTGTTATAAGTTATAAAAATGGTTTAATTTAATAATTTATACACCTAGAATTAGCGCGAGTCCTATGAAAGTGCGGGTCCCACTGCGGTCGCATAGGTTGTAGTGGCTTAGGGCCGGCTCTGCAATATAGCGGCGCATTCTACTCCGCCGGTCGACTAGTTTAGTGTATCCTCATTCATTGATCTTATTTGATACGCCACAACAAACTGCGCAGGAACATAATTATTGCTATACTAGCTTTAGCACTATTCTCAGGTTACATTGTAATTGAACATTTGCTCAATTTCCAACCATCTTTCTAGTATGGTACTGGGACCACCTTCACCTATCCATCAGTCTGTTGGACCGTTAGGGCACCACACATAATTTGTTGACTGTCTTCATTCCCTTATGTCTTTTTGCCTTGACTTGAATCTCTTTCAATGACAGGTCCGTCCAATGATGCTGTCTTCCATTCGTTTTTTCTGTCTTCCTCTTTTCCCTGAAACTGATCACTCCTGGAAGATCTTTGCGGGCTCTGAGAACCTCGAGATATAGCCAAAGTATTAATATAATTTTTTTTCTGTGGCATGTACTTGTTTTCTTTTTTTTTAATACTTAAGTAACACCTGTTTACGTCTTGTGTTATGACAATATTTGCTCTTACTTTTGAGAACAGTATTAAATATCGTAAGATCAATTAATTGATCATCAGGTATTATCTTTATTTAAAATTTGAAATAGCCAGATAGGATACTTCAAATAATTGTATTGAGACAAATAGATTATCTTTTGAAATGGTGTATTGTCGTCCAGGATCCAGGATATCCTGGTAAATCAGGCGGCCTCGGGAAATCTGTAATAAGTTATAAAATGGTTACATTTAATAATTTACACCTAGATTTAACGCGGGTCCTATGAAAGTGCGGGGCCCACTGCGGTTGCATAGGTTGATTAATCGACAATCCATCATATTTCAGGCCTGGAGAAAATTAAAATGTATCTTCCAAAGGCCCGTTCCCAACTCTACATTTAGTTTGGTTTTTGCTTTCTCTAAAACAAATGTCAACTTGTTGTTTTTGTGTGTTTGTGTGTTGTTGTTTTTTATAGTGTGTTCTTTTTTTTTACACCCTTTTTGAATTCAGCGAAATGACAATAGATCTAGATCTATCTTTTTATGTTATTAGTTTTTTTTTTAACTCTATTAATTCAATATAATCGGCGAGTGGAAGTGACGTAAGGAACATTGTAAGGGGACAAGACTTCTATACAGAAAGTCCTATTTTCGAACTCTCTTTTTAAATGCTTAATATTTAGACTGCGGCGTTTTGGGGGAAATACCGAAAATAAAATACAAAGGTTGGATAAAAAGCTTGCGATTTTTCGCGAATAGCGGGTCCCAAGGCTGCGACTATGTCAATTCAGGTTCTTAGTGAGCACCTAGGAGGTAAAAGGAACCCGTGTACAAAATTACATGCGAAAACGTGATACAGTTTAAAAGATTTCATGATCGATCATTGAGTCGGTAGTATTTTACAAATTTATAGTAGATTGTAAATATAAATTTCGATTTCTGAACATAATAAATAAAATTTATTCTCAAACTTTTTTTTTACAAGTCCTCTTATTAGCTTACAAACTCTTCATGGAAACTATCAGGAACCTGAACACTGGGCGAGTCGAAAACCACTCTAACGATAGTCCTAGAAATATGACAGTTTATATATATAGCTTTTATCTAGCGCTACTTTCATGCTTATAGCATGCTCAGAGCGCTTTTGGTCCAATCTCCTTTGTGGACCAGTGGAGGGGAGGGGGTATCTAGGAGTTGGTTTTCCATGCTGCCTTTAGGCGCTCGAGCCCCCTCTAGGTAGCCAAGCCAAGCCATGTTCAAGCGCACTTGGCCTCTCGACCACGCTTATATATGGTTGGGCAAAATAAATACCCCCTAATTAGCCACACAGTGAAAACTTTTTTTCAGATATAGTTTCTCAAAGTATAATCATTTTAAAATTAAATTTTGAGCCACGCTTTCTTCGGGTATTCCCGCACTCGTCTGAAGTGTTTCGTTTTAGTCAAAAGTTGAATAACTACATTGAAGAACTTTGTGCGCCACGTCTACTGACTGGGCCTTTGGTATGCGCTCTGGACTGTGGTTCGATGGTTTCGATAGTCTCGGGTTTGAGGCTACCCGCCTCTATTTCTGCGGCAGGTTTGTGCCAGGATCTGATTCTCTTTAAATTAGGAAAGAACATTCTAAAGATGTCAAACATAAAACTAATGAACTTCCGGGGCGTAACTTTGAAGGCGACCTGATTACAATGTGACATTATTTTCAGCATTTTATATTATTTTCATGTATTCTTTTCTTGTTAGCGCTATATGACCGACACAAACCCACAAATTCTAACAATAAAAAAACGAGGCCTAGAGGAAGAGGTCGAGTTAAATAGATGCAAACATTTCTAGCAATTCTGTGTAAACTCTCTAATCATTCTCACAGAAACATGGCTACATACCAATTCTGTGAAAGTTCGCTAATCAGTCTCACAGAAACATGGCTAATCAGTTTCACAGAAACACGGCTAATCAGTCTCACAGAAACATGGCTAATCAGTTTCACAGAAACACGGCTAATCAGTCTCACACAAACATGGTAATCAGTCTCACAGAAACACGGCTAATCAGTCTCACACAAACATGGTAATCAGTCTCACAGAAACATGGCTAATCAGTTTCACAGAAACACGGCTAATCAGTCTCACAGAAACACGGCTAATCAGTCTCAATGAAACACGGCTAATCAGTCTCACAGAAACACGGCTAATCAGTCTCACACAAACATGG
The DNA here is from genome assembly GCF_947242115.1 of Biomphalaria glabrata. NCBI lineage: Eukaryota > Metazoa > Mollusca > Gastropoda > Planorbidae > Biomphalaria > Biomphalaria glabrata. The sequence continues at coordinate 19,081,916 of NC_074717.1, forward strand.
TAATCAGTCTCACAGAAACACGGCTAATCAGTCTCACACAAACATGGTAATCAGTCTCACACAAACATGGTAATCAGTCTCACAGAAACATGGATAATCAGTCTCACAGAAACACGGCTAATCAGTCTCACAGAAACACGGCTAATCAGTCTCACACAAACATGGTAATCAGTCTCACAGAAACATGGCTAATCAGTCTCACACAAACATGGCAATCAGTCTCACAGAAACACGGCTAATCAGTCTCACAGAAATATGGCTAATCAGTCTCACAGAGACATGTCTATATATGAAATCATTCCCGACACATCAGTAAACTTGGATGTGTTTCATGTGTATACAAACAGTATGGCTGTGTCAACAAACAGTATGGCTGTGTCAACACTTTTTAAAATCAAAACGAAAGTGTTTATGGCCGATATTAAACTAGGCCCTACATGTGTTATACCAACATAAACATGGCCTAGTCATCTCGAACCTTATTCCCACCTCAAATAGTCAGACCAAACAATGACCAACGTACAAACAGGTTTTAAAACTACAGAGTTGTCTCAGCAGACTGACTGGGACATGTTTGTAAACAACTGCCCTGACATAGATAACTTATCACAACCATCATTTGCATATCCAGTTCTGTGGCAGTTCTGGATATCAATACATTATATTAAAGATTCATAACAAGCGAATATTCACATTTCGACTAGAGTAACACCTTTAGTAAAATCACTAAATTTAGAAAGCCTTCAGGAGAGAAGACTTAAAAGTAAAGTAGCAATTATACATAAAACACTGAACCATAATCTTCAAATTAAAAAACAAAATCTAATAAAATACTCATCTTCTTTTTTGAAGTAACGTCTGTATTATATAAGATAAGAAGACTTCAAATGTATAAGCTGTTTCAAAAAGATGTCTTGTACAAAACATGTAACACTAGTATCAAATGATGTTTGTTTGACATCACGTGACCTAAGGTTGCAGTATTTAAAACTGTTAATAAGCGAGACAAAACATTGCCAAGTTAATTAGACATGTTTACACCTAAACACCTTAATTTTAATTAACTGTTGCCCTTATTGGCTTGGTGGTTTCTCTGTTGCAATCCACCAGACTCGCTGTGTACATACTGCCTGGCATAGAATACCAAGTCACATGAGTGGAACACTGGAAATCAATGACATTTATATTTCCATGACAACCACACTGACAGATCTGTACACTAACAACAAGAACAAAAAACTTAGACTGGAAATATTTTACGGAAGGAAGTGTAGATGTTAGCACTTTAATTTGTTTCATTTTCAAATATTTTACCGGAATATAGTGTTACAATTCTCTAGTGTGATCGAGTCCGCCTTTTGAATATTATTTTTCAAATATTTTTACAATACCTCTATTCATGTTACTCCTTCATGGAGGAACCTAGGTGGGTGCACTGGCGGATCCAGGGGGGGGGGGCGATCGCCCCCCCCCACTCGGCCGACCCCCCCCCCCCCCCAAAGGGGGGTGGGCGGACGAACTTTAGTATAGGATTCACACAATTGGTATACGAATTTATTACTTATGTTAAAAATATATACTAATTATTTATATTTCAACCTATTTTTAGATTATTTCGCCCCCCCCCCACTCTAGTATGTTGGCCGATTTGGTGGAGTCGGGAGGGGGCGATCTTATCAATCCCGCCCCCCCCCCTTACACTTTCGAGTCCGTTTTTATGGAGAAATCGTAGTTTGTGAACAAAATTAGTTGAATTAATATATAAATTGTATATTATGTCGCTCCCTTTCTGGTATCTTGGCCGATTCGGTGGGGTGAGGGGGGGGGCGATTGCATGTACTGCCATCCCCACTCTAGCCCTCTGAGTGCTGGGGGGGGCGGTCCTATTTTTGTGGAGAATCATAGTTTGTGAATAAAATTAGTTGAACATCTATATAATATAAACTACGTATTGATATGTGACCCATTGTATATTATGTCGTACCACACTCTAATCTCAAATTGTATCATTAGTAAATGAAAAAGGGTTGTACCAGGTGGGAGGGGCGATACATGCAATCGCATTTCCCCAATCGGACAAATCAATACTTTTTTTTGTATTATAGTTAAGAAATTACAAAATTTAAAAAAATCTGTCACTAATATAATTTATATATACTATAAATTAAATTCTTATATCGAGTCGCCCAATACCTATTCTTTAATGCCCAATGCAATCTTTAGCAGAAATTATTAAAGGAGCGAGGATTAATCTTTTTCACTCTACCGCCCCTCCCATTTCCAGACCAAAGTTATGTAATTTCACATGAATTTATCATAACTATTTTTCAGTATAAAAGTCATGATTGAGCTGAGTTCTAAACTCAAATAACGATTTCATAGTCGCCTTTTCCAAACCTTTACTCAATCTGATATTTTTCTAGTTAAATAAATTTGGGACTATAGCTCACAATTTATACTTAGATTTTCTTAAATACTATTTATCAAAAATTTTTTTCGGCGGCGATCCTCAAAGCAAAAATCTAAATATGTGGGGTATCCTATCTTTTCAAGGAACAAATCAGTTTTATTTGCAATGTATTATGGGCCTATACATTTATATTAGAATATTTTTCAAGTACAACATTATTCGAAAGGTCCTTTTTAATAGTATGAATAATGAGCTTTAGGTCAGGAGAATGCGTTTCTGCAGTGAAGAATGATAGAAAACGCTTTTGGCGTCGGGGCTTCGCACCGAAATCCATTGATGAATAATGAGCTGTAGATGTCAGGAGAATGCGTTTCTGCAATGAAGAATGCAAGAAAATGCTTTTGGCGTCGGGGCTTCGCCCCGAGCTCCATTGATGAATAATGAGCTGTAGATGTCAGGAGAATGCGTTTCTGCAATGAAGAATGCTAGAAAATGCTTTTGGCGTCGGGGCTTCGCCCCGAACTCCATTGACGAATAATTAGCTGCAGATGTCAGGAGAATACGTTTCTACAGTGAAAAAAGCAAGAAAACGCTTTTGTCGTCGGGGCTTCGCCCCGAACTCCATTGGTGAATAATGAGCTGTACAGGTCAGGAGAATGCGTTTCTGCAATGAAGAATGCAAGAAAATGCTTTTGGCGTCGGGGCTTCGCCCCGAACTCCATTGGTGAATAATGAGCTGTACAGGTCAGGAGAATGCGTTTCTGCAATGATGAATGCAAGAAAATGCTTTTGGCGTCGGGGCTTCGCCCCGAGCTCCATTGATGAATAATGAGCTGTAGATGTCAGGAGAATACGTTTCTACAGTGAAAAAAGCAAGAAAACGCTTTTGTCGTCGGGGCAAACCCCACAAGAGAACCTTATAGCGCTGCCCCAGTTGTTTTGGGTTTTGGCTTCGCCCCGAACTCCATTGATGAATAATGAGCTGTAGATGTCAGGAGAATACGTTTCTACAGTGAAAAAAGCAAGAAAACGCTTTTGTCGTCGGGGCTTCGCCCCGAACCCCACAAGAGAACCTTATAGCGCTGCCCCAGTTGTTTTGGGTTTTGGCTTCACCCGAACTCCATTGATGAATAATGAGCTGTAGATGTCAGGAAAATACGTTTCTACAGTGAAAAAAGCAAGAAAACGCTTTTGTTGTCGGGGCTTCACCCCGAACCCCACAAGAGAACCTTATAGCGCTGCCCCAGTTGTTTTGGGTTTTGGCTTCGCCCCGAACTCCATTGATGAATAATGAGCTGTAGATGTCAGGAGAATACGTTTCTACAGTGAAAAAAGCAAGAAAACGCTTTTGTCGTCGGGGCTTCACCCCGAACCCCACAAGAGAACCTTATAGCGCTGCCCCAGTTGTTTTGGGTTTTGGCTTCGCCCCGAACTCCATTGATGAATAATGAGCTGTAGATGTCAGGAGAATACGTTTCTACAGTGAAAAAAGCAAGAAAACGCTTTTGTCGTCGGGGCTTCGCCCCGAACCCCACAAGAGAACCTTATAGCGCTGCCCCAGTTGTTTTGGGTTTTGGCTTCGCCCCGAACTCCATTGATGAATAATGAGCTGTAGATGTCAGGAGAATACGTTTCTACAGTGAAAAAAGCAAGAAAACGCTTTTGTCGTCGGGGCTTCCCCCCGAACCCCACAAGAGAACCTTATAGCGCTGCCCCAGTTGTTTTGGGTTTTGGCTTCGCCCCGAACTCCATTGATGAATAATGAGCTGTAGATGTCAGGAGAATACGTTTCTACAGTGAAAAAAGCAAGAAAACGCTTTTGTCGTCGAGGCGAACCCCCACAAGAGAACCTTATAGCGCTGCCCCAGTTGTTTTGGGTTTTGGCTTCGCCCCGAACTCCATTGATGAATAATGAGCTGTAGATGTCAGGAGAATACGTTTCTACAGTGAAAAAAGCAAGAAAACGCTTTTGTCGTCGGGGCTTCGCCCCGAACCCCACAAGAGAACCTTATAGCGCTGCCCCAGTTGTTTTGGGTTTTGGCTTCGCCCCGAACTCCATTGATGAATAATGAGCTGTAGATGTCAGGAGAATACGTTTCTACAGTGAAAAAAGCAAGAAAACGCTTTTGTCGTCGGGGCTTCGCCCCGAACCCCACAAGAGAACCTTATAGCGCTGCCCCAGTTGTTTTGGGTTTTGGCTTCGCCCCGAACTCCATTGATGAATAATGAGCTGTAGATGTCAGGAGAATACGTTTCTACAGTGAAAAAAGCAAGAAAACGCTTTTGTCGTCGGGGCTTCCCCCCGAACCCCACAAGAGAACCTTATAGCGCTGCCCCAGTTGTTTTGGGTTTTGGCTTCGCCCCGAACTCCATTGATGAATAATGAGCTGTAGATGTCAGGAGAATACGTTTCTACAGTGAAAAAAGCAAGAAAACGCTTTTGTCGTCGAGGCGAACCCCCACAAGAGAACCTTATAGCGCTGCCCCAGTTGTTTTGGGTTTTGGCTTCGCCCCGAACTCCATTGATGAATAATGAGCTGTAGATGTCAGGAGAATACGTTTCTACAGTGAAAAAAGCAAGAAAACGCTTTTGTCGTCGGGGCTTCACCCCGAACCCCACAAGAGAACCTTATAGCGCTGCCCCAGTTGTTTTGGGTTTTGGCTTCGCCCCGAACTCCATTGATGAATAATGAGCTGTAGATGTCAGGAGAATACGTTTCTACAGTGAAAAAAGCAAGAAAACGCTTTTGTCGTCGGGGCTTCACCCCGAACCCCACAAGAGAACCTTATAGCGCTGCCCCAGTTGTTTTGGGTTTTGGCTTCGCCCCGAACTCCATTGATGAATAATGAGCTGTAGATGTCAGGAGAATACGTTTCTACAGTGAAAAAAGCAAGAAAACGCTTTTGTCGTCGAGGCGAACCCCCACAAGAGAACCTTATAGCGCTGCCCCAGTTGTTTTGGGTTTTGGCTTCGCCCCGAACTCCATTGATGAATAATGAGCTGTAGATGTCAGGAGAATACGTTTCTACAGTGAAAAAAGCAAGAAAACGCTTTTGTCGTCGGGGCTTCGCCCCGAACCCCACAAGAGAACCTTATAGCGCTGCCCCAGTTGTTTTGGGTTTTGGCTTCGCCCCGAACTCCATTGATGAATAATGAGCTGTAGATGTCAGGAGAATACGTTTCTACAGTGAAAAAAGCAAGAAAACGCTTTTGTCGTCGGGGCTTCACCCCGAACCCCACAAGAGAACCTTATAGCGCTGCCCCAGTTGTTTTGGGTTTTGGCTTCGCCCCGAACTCCATTGATGAATAATGAGCTGTAGATGTCAGGAGAATACGTTTCTACAGTGAAAAAAGCAAGAAAACGCTTTTGTCGTCGGGGCTTCGCCCCGAACCCCACAAGAGAACCTTATAGCGCTGCCTCAGTTGTTTTGGGTTTTGGCTTCGCCCCGAAGTCCATTGATGAATAATGAGCTGTAGATGTCAGGAGAATACGTTTCTACAGTGAAAAAAGCAAGAAAACGCTTTTGTCGTCGGGGCTTCACCCCGAACCCCACAAGAGAACCTTATAGCGCTGCCCCAGTTGTTTTGGGTTTTGGCTTCGCCCCGAACTCCATTGATGAATAATGAGCTGTAGATGTCAGGAGAATACGTTTCTACAGTGAAAAAAGCAAGAAAACGCTTTTGTCGTCGGGGCTTCGCCCCGAACCCCACAAGACAACCTTATAGCGCTGCCCCAGTTGTTTTGGGTTTTGGCTTCGCCCCGAACTCCATTGATGAATAATGAGCTGTAGATGTCAGGAGAATACGTTTCTACAGTGAAAAAAGCAAGAAAACGCTTTTGTCGTCGGGGCTTCGCCCCGAACCCCACAAGAGAACCTTATAGCGCTGCCCCAGTTGTTTTGGGTTTTGGCTTCGCCCCGAACTCCATTGATGAATAATGAGCTGTAGATGTCAGGAGAATACGTTTCTACAGTGAAAAAAGCAAGAAAACGCTTTTGTCGTCGGGGCTTCACCCCGAACCCCACAAGAGAACCTTATAGCGCTGCCCCAGTTGTTTTGGGTTTTGGCTTCGCCCCGAACTCCATTGATGAATAATGAGCTGTAGATGTCAGGAAAATACGTTTCTACAGTGAAAAAAGCAAGAAAACGCTTTTGTCGTCGGGGCTTCGCCCCGAACCCCACAAGAGAACCTTATAGCGCTGCCCCAGTTGTTTTGTTTTCGACGAAGGTTGACAAATGATATATATATATATGTATATGTTTGTGTGTGTGTGCGCGCGCTCTACGCACGTTTATGCATAGGGTTAGGGTTTATTGGGCGTTAGGGTTAGGGTTTGGAAAAAAATCGCCCCCCCCCCACTTCAAAGTTCTGGATCCGCTAGTGGGTGGGTGGGCGGACAGCTGATCTTAAAAACAGCTCTAACGATTTTCCTCGAAATGTAACAGTTGATGTATATGGCTGAGATAAGAATGACTCGCTCGTTAGCCACATGGAGAAAACTCTAGTTTGACCGTTATAAGTTTTCAAAGTAAAAATAAATAAATGTAAATTAGGATAGAGACAAAATCTAGGTCTAGATCTTATATCGGTCTTGAAAGGACTATTGCGTTCCTGAAAGGACAATCTCGTTCGGGAATATCCGAATGTAAGGCGTTATTGATTCAAGTGATTAATCAATGAATGTCCAGGGAAATTGTTCACATTGTCTTCTAAGTCTACTTCCAAATGTTTTTCATTAGAATATTGAAAGTCGTAGGGACCTACTAGATTTATACATTTGCTTAACCAGGATTCTTTCTACTTTGTAGCAGTTCTAATTACTATAGAGTTGTGATATATACATCACAACATATAGGAAGGGAAATAGAGCGCGATTTTTTTTCCTTGACTTTCACTTTTAGCTCAGAAATTCCTATCAAACACTCAATATTTTCATAGAACACATACCAAATACGTCAGATTGTGTCTTACCTTTGTGTGAGGGCGGCCATATGCAAAAGAAATATTTCTGATACTCGGAAAAAAAGAAAAATACAATATAACCAATAGATTAAATTTATACTGTGACTTTTAAAGTGTTCTTTTGGAAATTCTAATAAATATCTTTCCCAACGAGCCGAATTCAGTTCAATAGCATCTCATTAAAAGTTGCCAAAATAAAGAGTTTGTAAAAAAAAAATACTTGGTCAAAAATTTATTGTGAAATTAATTTTGTACAATTAACTTCTAATGTTATTATAGACCTACTATCTTTAAATCATGATTGTTATTTGTATATGTATGTGTATATGTATGTGACTAATGAGGACTTTGGGTCAGGTCAAAGGTTCAGGGTCGACCATTCTTTTATCAGAGCCATTCAACTCTAAATTGGAAATGTGTGAATTCGTCTGGAAACTTCAGCTGGACATTGTCACAGGCACTTGGTAAGGATAAGCAAGAGTAGGTCAAATGTTTCACAGGACAGGAAGAGGTTGATTAATAACTTTAACTATCTATCTATCTATCTATCTATCTGTCTATCTATCTATCTATCTATCTATCTATCTATTTATCTATCTATCTATCTATCTATCTATTTATCTATCTATCTGTCTATCTGTCTATCTGTCTATCTATCTATCTATCTATCTATCTATCTATCTATCTATCTATCTATCTATTTATCTATCTATCTATCTATCTATCTATCTATCTATCTATCTATCTATCTATCTATCTATCTATCTATCTATCTATCTATCTATCTATTTATCTATCTATCTTTCTATCTATCTATCTATTTATCTATCTATCTTTCTATCTATCTATCTATCTATCTATCTATCTATCTATCTATCTATCTATCTATCTATCTATCTATCTATCTATCTATCTATCTATTTATCTATCTATCTATCTATCTATCTATCTATCATCTATTTTGCTGTCTGAATATCTTTCTATGTTAGTATGTCTTTGCTAGAACATGTTATAACTTAGTGACATCACATATTTTTATTCTTTCTTTCCTATTGTTACTCTCACGTAATTTTGTTTTCTTCGTATCTTTCTCTCTCTCTACACAAACACCTACACACGTTTTATTTCTTTTTGTTCGTTTCTCATTACGTTCTGTTCTTCTCACGACTCTATCTTCCTTTTCTTTAAGAGGGATAGCAGGACATCTGGCCCACTCTAATCAAACTAGTGCACTACGTTTACTGGTGCACTTGACAAGGGGACAGCACCGAGACTCCTAGTGTACCCGCCTTGACAAGACATCTCAGACAGCTGCTTTAGTGTACCCGCCTTGACAAGACATCTCAGACGGCTGCTGTCTTGAATAGAAAACTTCGATTTCGTTGCCATGTCTTATGTTTTATGCAGCCTTGACCTGCCGCGAATCCTTCAGCGGGCACTAGAACAAAATAATTATAGAATTCGAGAACGGAGGGCCCACTTCCGTTTTTCATTCAAATCTCTCAAACGTGTTCATTAGTGCTGCTAGAAGCGAGGACACCTGGCCATTAGGTTGTTGTCATATCTTGAATTAGTTGGGGGGGGGGAATTCTATTCTTAGATTTTAGTTTCATGAGGAGGTAACTCTTACACAAATAGGTTATGTTTTTATTTAGCCGTTCTCCCCCTCACGACCCTCCTCCTCCCTACCCCTCTTCTTTAACAGTGTCTCATCGCTTGAATGCTCGTGACTATTTTTTCCAGTCAAACTTATAGGGCTCTTATGGTAAGGTAAGTTAATAAACAAGCAAAATAAAAAAAAAATCTTTAAAAAAAATAATAATTAAAGCTTACTTAAGGCAGGACTCCACAATTACAACTATATCTATCAATAATAATAATAAGTTATTTCCCTTTTTCAATCTCAGACAAAATAATTAATTACCAATAATTAATAGATTATCTTGTTTATTTTTTTAGAGGCTCCCGAAAGGGGAAGAGGCGCTATTACTTTTGTGTGGCCTGTCTGTCCGTCCGTCCGTGCGTCCCGTTTAGATCTCGTAATCTAGAAAAGATATTCACAATCAGACATCATGATATTTTAGAAAATTCAAAGTTCTGATGCAATGGCTACTTTTTTAGCAGCCCCCGAAAGGGAAATAGATGTTATTAGTTTTGTGTGGTCAGTCCGTTCGTCCGTTCCACTTAGATCTCGTAAACTAGAAAAGATATTGAAAATCCGACATCATGATATTTTCGACCTTTCAAAATTCTGATGCCACGTCTACTTTTTTCTTCTCTGTAAGCGAAAAATTTAATTTTTAAAATCAACTATGCAAGCAGTTTTCTCATAAAAATACAACATTTTTTACAACTATATACTATTGATAGTAACAAACTAATTAGTAAGGGAGATGACTATTATCTATTTTTTAACATATTTATGTGAACGGTTTTAGATTTTTTTGTCAAAATTTGTTGTTTTTTTTTCTATAATGTTATTATTAAGTTAAGTAATCTTAGACCTACAAACTACCTATATTTCCAAAATAATGTTAATCTGTATTTTAAAAGAGAAAAAATCTATTTAATTTGCATTATTGTTTACTTTATTTATTTATTAATAGGTTTTTGCTTTTTAATTATTCGTTTACTTTAACTGCTATTAAGACCGTACCGCCATAATTAATGAAAAAAAACTATCATTGGTGAATTATATTCCTTATATATTCTAAAATGTATTCTTAACTTCGTGTTGTTCTTGTGTTCTACAATGCTTATATCTACTCACTCTGTCTGATAAGATGTTACTATGTTATTTCTCCAAAACCAAATCACGGAATAAGTTGAAATTTTGTCCAATTATTTCTGGTACCACACAATAAAAGAATACATAAATTAAAACAAAAACCTATTAGATCAGTGGCGTAACTAAAGGGGGGGGGATGGGGGAGAATTTTAAAATCCCCCCGGGCCCCCACCTGGGGGGGCCCAAATGGGTGTCCGAAATTTATTTGTAAATACATAAATTAATATATTTGATTGACAATAGTGTCAACGGGTGTCTTTTTTTTCAACATTTATGAATTAAATTTATCACAAAGACTAAACCTAGCTCTAGGTCTATCAGTACGTTGACTTTGTTGACATTTTACAAATATTTTTTCCCACAGAGATAAATTTTTTTTAAAAAGCTGGTCTTCCATTTTAAACTTTGTTGCCACGAATAAAACTGCATGAAATGCAGCGAATTCCAGGTATCTTGTTACCTTTACTAATAATAGATCTAAATGGCGAGTATTATATGGCTACAGTATTTAACCTTAAAGCAAAATTTACAGAATCGAGTATAACAGATCTAAAAGTTATTCTTAATAATGCTAAAATTGTCCATTATTCGGGTTTGGAGTCTATAATTTCAGAATTAAACTTCACACTCGAGTTATTACCCCTTTATTCATCTTTCCTCAATCCAATGGAAACTCTCTTTTTATTTACATCTAATCCTTTTGCTTTCGCACAAAACATAAACAAAAAATAATGACGTAATATCATATAATATTAACACATCCTTCCTTTTGAAGTTATTATCACACCCTTCCTTTTAAAGTTCATAAGAGTGATATCTACTAGCAGGGCCGGCCCTAGCATTTGCGGGGCCCTATGCGAAACGGATTGCGCGGGGCCTAGTCTGGGTAGGGATAAGCATAATGTCAAAATTATTATTTTTGAATTAGCAAATAGGCCTACTTTCGTCTTTGCAATAAATTTTATTAAATGAAAGCTCGCAATGCCACTTTTTATTTATTGGCACCCCAAAATGTCAATTTCCTCTATTCTTCTCAGGACTTTATCGTATATTTTGCCTTTTCATGAGATTTCCTGGAGGCCCTGAAAAATCAGGAGGTCGCGAAAACCCTGTTATTTTACTTTATAATGGTTTAATTTAATAATGTACACTTGGAATTAGCGCGGGGCCTACTGCTACCGCATTGGCTGCACTAGCCTAAAGCCGGCCCTGTCTACTAGGAAAAGCGTTGATTTCTTCTGTATGTTTTTTCATCTTTTGTCTTAATGATGTAAGATCTGGGTGCTGAATGTTTTTTTATGACAACTGCTTTCTGCCATGTTTGACCTAGACTAACTCTCCGACAGAATAATCTTTAGGTAGTCTTGCTTTTGCATCGTATTTCACTTTGCTTTTCATCTGTCGTTCGTTGAGTAATGTCTCTGCATTTTCAGCTACCGATGGTTTTAATATTTTGTGATCAGTTGGATTCCCTGAGTCTTCTACTCGTCAGCAGTTGTGATGGTGAATACGGCAGTCCACTTATCGGAGTATTTCTATACTCGAGCATAACGAGATATGGATCTTTCCCACTTTTGTATGCTCTGAATCCTTTGCTTTCGCACAAAACATAAACAACCAACAATGACGTAATATCATATAATATTAGCACAGAATCTTTTTCATGCAGTGGAAAATTAAGAATTTTTTGCCTATCTGGAATTCTGGTCAAAGCTCCTGCGCCCAATTAATACAGTTCGGAAGAAACTACAAAAGTCTGGACAGCATATACGGGAAGCTGCTAAAGAAATTAGTACCCTTTCATGCTTTCTGCAAAATGATGATAAACTGACAAAAATCCAATCCATCGAAAAAGCAAAAGAAGCTAGTGAATACTATGAATTCCCTGTAATCAAAACAACCAGAAGAAAGAAAAGACTTGATGGGAAGTTGAGTTCTAATGTAGGACTGTCAATAGAACTGCAATTCAAACGTGTTGTACTGGACAGATTTCATATGGAGATGAAGGGCAGATTCCAAAGGCTGGAAAGAAAATGGATACCTTTGGGTTTCTTCTTGAACCAAGACACATGTTAGATGAAGACACGCTTGTGACAAACTGTGCTACTTTTCCTGTTTGTATGATGAAATAAATGGAAAATCGCTTTTTCAATTATGTCATTGATGCACGAGCACTTTTCATCAACAAACAGTAATACAATCATCAATAGACATATTGAGGAAACAGGCTTCATATGGTAATTACGTGTGCTCAGACTTTGCAACCTCCTCCGAATACCGCTAGCTCAGGCCACTTCCATTGCGTCATCAAAAACTATCTGAGGAGCACAGTGACGCAAGAAAGGCTTATCATGGTTTTAATGTCAGTGAAGTCACAAATACTAGAAAGTATCGATGTAGTTGATGTTTTAGATGTCTTTGCTGCACAGAATGCACGACGTGAAGCGATATCAATTGAGATTTGTCACTTGTTCATTATTTAACTAATAAACAACGGTATTATTCATTAAGAGTCTTGATGATTACTTTTTGTGAAGTTTACTGATATACTGAACCAATTTGATTTTGGGCTTATATATGTTTGCGTACATTACCTCATGTCATATTTTGAATGTCAAAATGCAAGGGGCCCCCAAAGAGGTCAATCCCCCCGGGCCCCCAAATCCCTAGTTACGCCCCTGTATTAGATAATAAAATATTGGTAATTAATTATTTTGTTTGGTATGGAAGAAAAGAAATAATTTGTATTTCAAAGATGTTGTGGTATAAGTTGAATTAGTTCCCTTGAGAAGGCTGGAACCTAAGTTCGAATTCAAGTCGTAGAACTTTTTGTTTTAATGCTTTTCAAAAGCGATCACAGTAACCTTAACTCAGCTACCCCCCTCACAGTAACCTTAACTCAGCTACCCCCCTCACAGTAACCTTAACTCAGCTACCCCCCTCACAGTAACCTTAACTCAGCTACCCCCCTCACGGTAACCTTAACTCAGCTACCCCCCTCACGGTAACCTTAACTCAGCTACCCCCCTCACGGTAACCTTAACTCAGCTACCCCCCTCACAGTAACCTTAACTCAGCTACCCCCCTCACAGTAACCTTAAATCAGCTACCCCCCTCACAGTAACCTTAACTCAGCTACCCCCCTCACGGTAACCTTAACTCAGCTACCCCCCTCACAGTAACCTTAACTCAGCTACCCCCCTCACAGTAACCTTAACTCAGCTACCCCCCTCACGGTAACCTTAACTCAGCTACCCCCCTCACAGTAACCTTAACTCAGCTACCCCCCTCACAGTAACCTTAACTCAGCTACCCCCCTCACGGTAACCTTAACTCAGCTACCCCCCTCACGGTAACCTTAACTCAGCTACCCCCCTCACGGTAACCTTAACTCAGCTACCCCCCTCACAGTAACCTTAACTCAGCTACCCCGCTCACGGTAACCTTAACTCAGCTACCCCCCTCCCGGTAACCTTAACTCAGCTACCCCCCTCACAGTAACCTTAACTCAGCTACCCCCCTCCCGGTAACCTTAACTCAGCTACCCCCCTCACAGTAACCTTAACTCAGCTACCCCCCTCACAGTAACCTTAACTCAGCTACCCCCCTCACAGTAACCTTAACTCAGCTACCCCCCTCACAGTAACCTTAACTCAGCTACCCCCCTCCCGGTAACCTTAACTCAGCTACCCCCCTCCCCCCTTTCCCAACTGGTCCAGACAAGTGACAGGATCATAACGCATTGAGAAAACTAAAAGCATAAAATTGCGCTAAAATAACATTTGGTAAATATATTTTTTAACCGCACACATTTATTCACATGACTAACCCAAACGAGTTTCTACAATTACACTTACTATAAGCTTTGATTGTTTTTTTTTAGGTATATATTCAAAAGTTATTTTATTTCTTGGTTTAGTAGTGGAGCGGATGTAGTAAATATTCAAATAAGCTGGTCTGCATTGAGCATTGCTGTATTTGTCTTGGGTAGAAACAGTTAAGTCTTTGCTTTCGAACAAATCACTGACAGAAGTAATGAGATTAATACATTAGAAATGTATGTCCTTCTCTTATGGTCCTGGAACGTCCAAATGGGTCCCTTGTGAGCATCAATTCTCTTGTAATCTTGAGACGTACTAATGGTTTCTTGTAATCATCAAGTCTTAAATCTATTTGTTATGATCAAGTTATTTGAAATCGTTAAATGATTTGCCCCTGCACTTTGATCTTTAAGAATTGAGTTTTTTTTTGTTTTTGTTTTTATTAAAAATCGAAACTTTCTTGAAATATTTTTTGGGACATATTTTATTCTTTTCTTGGTTTTTCAATCAAACTTCATACAGGGCATTGCAACGTGTTAGACAGCTGGTACATACAATTGAGCATATACACTCAAGTACATATTTGGACATTTGTATAACTCTTCATGAAACATTTTGAAAACACATACTATTTACATATCAATAACATTTAAGAACCTATCATGTTACATATATCTATATACAATACAAACTGATACACGTGTGGTACACTCGATGGAGTCAGTGTAGTTCTTTCTGCATGTAACTCATATCAATAAATGACATATCAAACTTTGAACTTTGAACCAGGCTCGTAGAGAAGTCAGGGGAGACCAAACAATTGTTTGTAGGTTTTCATAGAGAATTCTTCTGCACGTCACACAAGGATGATTTAAACTGATATTGAAATATCATTTTAAAAAGGTCTCAATCTAAGAGAGTTTGATTCGCTTTTTTATTTGGAATGTGAAACTGACAATGTCATTTAACTGAGAATAAGAAGTATGCCACTTAATGTATCTATATTATAAAGTAGAATGTGAGGGGTATGTATGTATGTATGTATGTATGTATGTATGTATGTATGTTACTTATAGACATCAAAACCGCTTGACCAATCTTGATAAAACTAGGCAGGAATGTTCCTTGGGTACCAACTTAGACCTTAGTGAATGTATTGTAGCCCTAAAACAAATGTAAGACCCTCAAAAAAAAAAAATAAAGTTGTCCGACTCTATTACAGCTATAGTATTTTATGGATCTAGGCCATGTCTACAATGTTGACATGAGAAAAGATAGAAAGGATTTAGACCTAGATCTAATTTTAAGAAATACACTTTGCGCAGATAGTTTTTTACTTTGACACATGAAAAGACAAAAGAAGATCCATTGATTTCATTATATAATAAAATTAACCTTCAATTTTGTGTTTCAAAAGCATTTTTTACATTAATTAGTTCCTTATATCTGTGACTACAGATTTCCTGACGAACATTCTTTCATTAGACAATTCCGTAATGAATCGCGTAATAAATATTAATTCGTTTAATTGTTTACTTTATAATCCCATCCCTAGATCTAAAACTCTAATTCAACTCTAAGATGATAAAACTTCTCTTCGCACAGATAGTTTTATACTTTAACACATAAACATATTAATTAAAGTCCATTCATTTCATATTTTGATCAAATAAACATTCAAATTTGGTTTTCTAAAGCTACATTCATCTACGAAAGCTGCGAAGCCGAGTTAAAGGCCTAGATCTATATTCATTCATGAATCGCGTACTAAAAATTATTTCGTTTTATTGTTACTTTATAATCCCATTCATTTAACAAAGCTATCGCTCTTTTCGTTTTTACTAGATATGAATGTATCGGCTTCGGATAAACCCATTTTCACAAAACTAATTTTATTAATGTGAAAGGATCATTAGCTAAGTTTTACATACATCTAAATCCAATCCACTACATTAGTAAACACAAACTTAGACCCGCAGGCCGCGGGTAATGCCAGGCTAGTGTACTACTAAAAGTGCTATTGAATTTTTTTTTAAATGCACTGTTGCATTTATTTCAACAGTGAGCTATACACTAAACACATTTTTTGTTCTAGAAAAGATTTGTTTAAATGTTAGATAAGTTCATTTGCAAACTACACTTGTTACCAAATCAAAAGCAAACACATCAGTATCAATCCACATGAAGACTCACTGAATTAGGTTGATATATCTGATATGAGAGTCTTTAGTATCTTGGACTATGCATCTAATACTTTGATGAGTTTACTTAAACATTGGAATGCTTAGATCTAGAGTTTTGGGTGTAAAACCCAAGTCAGCAAAAGACATGCCAGGAAGTAAATGTTTTGAAGTTCCACTCGACCACTTGCTACAGATGCTCGGCAGTTGAGTAGATCAAATCTGTTGATACACAAGGTCATCAAATCCACATTTAGATTCACAAAGTCATCTGGGAAATTGCTTTATTTCTTAACTTTCAAAACAAAAAATCATTAACTTTATAAGACAGAAAAGAATCACATAACCTCGTTAAAGGTGGGTCACAGAAACAGATGACCTTTACAGCATCTGCCCCATAGATCACAAGGTCTGAAAGGGGGACTTTAATTTTTTTTTACCCTTGAAAGAAAACATGCTATTCCATGTGTAAGTCTTAACCTAGAAATATATAGGTCTGGATCAAGAATTAAAGTTGGCAGAATATTTTAGATTCTAATGGCTAAAGTAAAGTTCCCCTTTCTGGCCTTGTGGTCTCTAGGACAGATGATGAGTACATACAACGCCGTACTTTATACTTTATAACATAACGTTTTTCTTATATTTTTATTTTTGTATAATTGCAGGCAATAATTCCTGCTGCCGCATCATTCTACTACTGCTGCCTTAGTCTGTTCTTAGTGTGTTGTAAAGCGTGTTTCAGTATTACAGTTTCCAGTTTCGTTGTAGTTGTACATCTAGACTAGTTTATAGTGTTGGGATGCTACTGTAGACTAGTGTAATTTAGTTAGATAGTTAGTTTGGTTGGTTAGTGTTTGTAGCAGCATAGACATTGTAGGTTTGATTAGTTGTTTGGATCTAGTGTACATATATTTTAGTATTAATTTATTTTTGGTTTCATGTAAATAAAGTATCGTTTTGTTGTATTTCTTTTCAATACACGTGTGTTTCTTGCTTTCTTTTAGTTAGCTAGATTTGCTAGTTTAGTTTAGTTGTGCTATCTGGCTGCTTAGGCGACTCTAGCCCCTTGGTCACACACTGAGGTGCACAGATCAAACCCACTCAGTAGCGCTACCATCTGCCTACTGCCTGTAAATAAATTCTAGTTAGCATGAGGCCTAGAGCTGACCTAAAGCCGAGACCTAGAGGCCGTACGCTAACATAATTATATCCAGTGCCATTCATCCAGAGCTGATTTTGTATACTACAAGCACGCCGCGACACAGTTGCCCACTGTAAGACTGAAATGTTTTAAATAAAACGTCGAAATATGGAGTAAATTTCTTAATTCTGAAGGCCCCCCCCCTCTATTTGTGGAGTCCCCTGGACTGGAACTCTTAATCCGTCCTGCCCATCTTAAGTCCGGCCCGGGAGTACATCATCATGAAAGTAGAATGCTTTATAGTTGTAAGTAACAAACGATTAGGTACTTATGACTTTAAATGTCCACAATAGGACTTTATCTTTGACCTTGCACATCAGTCGCGGGACTGCTCATCTAGGCCTACCTTAGATCCATTGTCTACTGAGTACATCTAGAGAGCCCGTATGACCGGAGTCAGCTTTAGAACTAAGAAAATTAAGCAGGTACTAACTCGAGTTGTGAACCTGTGTATATACTTTGTACTGAAACATTGGCTTGCATCTAACAGTCACTAGAATAACAACAACCTTAATATAACCCAGCTTTCTTTAAAATGTGCTTATCTGCTAAATAACCCAGCTTTCTTTAAAATGTATATACCTGCTAAATAGCCCAGCTTTCTTTAAAATGTATATACCTGCTAAATAACCCAGCTTTCTTTAAAATGTACATACCTGCTAAATAACCCAGCTTTCTGTAAAATGTATATACCTGCTAAATAGCCCAGCTTTCTTTAAAATGTACATACCTGCTAAATAACCCAGCTTTCTTTAAAATGTACATACCTGCTAAATAGCCCAGCTTTCTTTAAAATGTACATACCTGCTAAATAACCCAGCTTTCTTTAAAATGTACATACCTGCTAAATAACCCAGCTTTCTTTAAAATGTACATACCTGCTAAATAGCCCAGCTTTCTTTAAAATGTACATACCTGCTAAATAGCCCAGCTTTCTTTAAAATGTACATACCTGCTAAATAACCCAGCTTTCTTTAAAATGTACATACCTGCTAAATAGCCCAGCTTTCTTTAAAATTTACTTATCTGCTAAATAGCCCAGCTTTCTTTAAAATGTATATATCTGCTAAATAACCCAGCTTTCTTTAAAATGTACATACCTGCTAAATAACCCAGCTTTCTTTAAAATGTACATACCTGCTAAATAACCCAGCTTTCTTTAAAATGTGCTTATCTGCTAAATAGCCCAGCTTTCTTTAAAATGTATATACCTGCTAAATAACCCAGCTTTCTTTAAAATGTACATACCTGCTAAATAGCCCAGCTTTCTTTAAAATGTACATACCTGCTAAATAACCCAGCTTTCTTTAAAATGTACATACCTGCTAAATAACCCAGCTTTCTTTTTCTCATATTCTAGTTCCAAAAGAGAGCCCTCAATCCAAAATTTCCCATCACTATGCCAGTACTCGAACCCAAGCCTACAGTTGCAGCGATAGGCACCACGCATAAATGGGAAACCAGCAAGTGGAACACACTGAAACATGAAACAATGTCTAGAAACCAGCAAGTGGAACACACTGAAACATGAAACAATGTCTAGAAACCAGCAAGTGGAACACACTGAAATATGAAATTTGTAATTAGGAAAACATTAACTATCGAATATACATTTCATTTTTGATGAGAAACACATCGTAAATATGCAAATAGAATATTTCTATTGGAACTTTAAGGTTACATTTCAGTTCCATGTAGATAAGAAACTGTTTATATTTTTTGAAATGTAGACTTTCAGAGATAAGATAAGATTATTAGATTAGCTCGTGAAGATGTGTATGTGCATTATAAGACCACAACTACACAAAAAGTTTATTAGACTTGAAAGGTAGACAGAACTTAAATGGGATAAGAATAATGAGACTTCCTTGATACTTACTTTAGTTGAAAAATAGTCACACCTTGCTGTATTTTTAAAGGCGTTCGGAACATTGAAAGACATGGGGCATTGATTGATTTCCAGTAGATTTAATGGTACCTCCACCGTGGTTACACCTCTGTATAAATATGATGAATTAGAATAACAATAGTGTGTTAAGTATTGAGGAAACAGCTCTGATGTAACATATCTAACTTTAAAAGTTACAATGCCATTTAACGGTAAATCTCCAAAAGACTTTATACCTATAAAAACTGAACAGTTTGTTGACCTACTTGAATGAGGCTGTGCTGTGTCATGCGTGTAAATTAAGTGTTAAATAAAAAGTTGTTTATAGTGTAATATTTGAACGGCCATTTCTTTGTGGTTGTTTTTTATTCAAATAACATAGTATATGATCTCTTTTTTGTATATGTTAGGGGAAGGTGTATCTGAAAGCTTCCTGTTATCTTTATGCGCTAGGAATTCGAACTCGAGACCCGCCCACAGTTATTGATGGCGCTATAGTTTTTAGCACCCATTAGACTGTGTACACTTCTGTCTGAGATGCATCCAGTTAAGGGTAACATACTGGGTTGAATAAGAGCCTAATGAATCTGATTTGTTTCGTATATATCGTCCTGTTTTCTCCCTACTAATATGCAATGTACAAATCGAATGAAAGTGAGAAATTTAAGACCATCGTACCTGAACTCTAGCTTCCTTCTGTTGACTCCAAAGAACGGGACGACATACTTCAGTACCCAGGCATTGACGTAGCCATCACATCTGAAGTAAGGTCTGGTCCAGAATCCCAGTTCATAGGTGGCGGCTTTGTACGTCACTGGGAAGTGCTCATGTTTGGCTGTGCTACTACCGTTAGAATCAGACCTGTACTGAGATAAACAAAGTGACTAAAAGAGTTAGTGTTAAAACAATAAGAACTCATAGGATGCCCCTGTGGGTCACATGCAATAATACATTTCCGATTCGAACACATTTAAAGGTTTTAAAGACGATTACAGAGGTGATCTAGAATTCACCTATATGAGAGTTTCATTAACAATGTTGTTGAAAAACAAAAAAGTATCTGTTACGACTGTTATAATATTTTTTCCAGGTTTGAACTCATAAAGCTATTAAAAAAGAACATACCGATTTTTTTTCATCTTCTTGAAAACTAGTATAAAAACTAGAATAAAAACTAGAATAAAAAGGCTGCGGACTCGGAGGAACGTTTAGATTCTAGTGGCCTAGACCATTAACAATAAATCTGTGCGATTAGAAATAGTTTTAACAATTGTTTTTGTTTAGCACTATTTCATGGTTTTAACTTTCTCACTACGTTCTGATCCTATCACTTATCTGGACATGTTGGGAAAATGAGGTGGGGAGAGAAAGGGCTATCCGGGTGAATTTTACTGAAATCGTTTTTTAAAAGCATTAATAAAAAAAAGGGGGTGGGGAAACAACCTGAATTCGAACTCATGACTCAAGCCTCCTCAAGCCGACATTCGAACCATTCTGCTAGTAAGGTGTGTATGTAAATAGAAGATTGTGTAGTTAGCTATTGTTTGTTTCAAACTTATTTAAAAGCGGCTACCTGTAAAGGAGGCTAATTCAACTTATACAAACACTTCAGTCAAGTACAATTTCTTTCACTTGTTCGAGATGCCAAACGAAATAAATTACTAATAGTTTGGTTAGTATTTTTTTTAATTGATTCTTGTTTTGTCAGGTAAAAGAAATAATTGTGCACAAATTTCAACTTGATCCGAGATTGGATTTGGGAGAAATGTATTTGCATTTTTCCAGACAGACAGACAGAGCAAGTTGATTTAATCTTTGTAAAAATAGGACAGCTTGCAGATGACCATAAGTAACCATTGCAATTATGAATATACTAGCATTGACATTGATTTGTTCTCCGGTTATAAATGATTTTTTTTCGGCCGGAACATCGTTTCTTTTTTTGCACAAACACAAACACAAACACATCACGCAGCTTTTTTCTATTTTAGGGAAAAATAAAGAAACTAAGCATTTATTTGTGTGTTAGTCAACATTTGTATTTAGGCTTTATAGAAACTGATACATTTATGGAACAATTCCGAAAATTAAATACTAAGGTTTAAAATAAATCTCGACAGGTCTGGGAAACCAAAAATTTTCGACCTGTATGGTGACATGTATACACTACGTAAGGCAGCAGGGTTTCTGTCCAGGGATTTTATAAGAGAGAATTTAAACCTCTCAAACTCTCACTCAAAGGCTCGATGATGATGATGATGGTAAATATAAATCTTGCGATGTTTCGCGAACTGTCGCATTCCTACTAAGACTATATCAAAACCTTTTCCTGGCGAGCCATTTCGAGATAAAAGGAACATGTGTAAAAAATTTATTCAAATTTGTTCGGCGGTTGCAGAGATATCTTGATAGATGAATAAATCAGTCAGTGAGTGGTATTTCGTAAATACTCAATTGATTTTAATTTATATGGCCTTCTTCATTGGAGAACCGATTATGGATCATCTCATAGAAAGTAGATGAATACCTGGGCATAAGCTTTGATAGCCACTTAGCCAAACATAGGGAAATTAGATGTACACATTATATATTAGATCAGACCCTGCGTTAGCACAATTGCCTTTTTTTTTCGATAGATGATATATGTATTTATTTAAGATAATACGCAGTTGTTTTATCTGTTTATTTGTTGCTTTTAACGACGTAGTTTGAACATTTAAATCTAAAACGATCACTCTGATTAAATTATGTTAGTACAAATTAAGTGAGTTAGCTATAACTGCATAATCTTGTTCATAAATATCTCTAGTTACATTCACTGCAAGTGATGTACAGAGAACAAGACACGATTTCTTGGCTTAAATTGTATTTTTTTTTAAATCAATCGCATAAAATAATTATTACAAATTCTAACCATAGATAGTTTAGAGTTTTAAAAAATTGTCTCTTAAAAATCTGAGACTATCACCCTGTAAGTTTGAGAACCACCGCGAGTAAGACAAAGATCATAATTACCGTAAGTACGCTCTAAGTTTGTAGACCTTGGTGCCCATTGTATTTGTAGAGAATCTGCTCTTGGCCATAGAGAACCAGTCTTGTTCTATGTATTGCTTGCTATAACCAGCTGTATTCACGGCGTAAAATGAACCTTTGTAGCGGAAAGCCTCTGGTCCGAAAAGTTCTCGAAAACTTCGATCTTGATCTTGAAATGTGTACCTTGTACAGAGAACAGATTTGTTAGTGATCGATGTGTATACATGGCATACTGTGTGTGTGTATGTGAATGTGTGTCGTTATATATATCTTGATTGTGTCTACATATTCGACAGGGAACTGTTACTATGAGCTTTAGAGGCCATTTTATACAAAAGAAAAAGTGAAAAAAAAACAACAAAAAAACTTTGATTTGACAATAATAAATATAGAATTATTAAGAGATAAAATATGATAACAAAGATCTATACATATAAAATCAATAATACATGATGGTGCATGGGTTAATACATGATATGCAAGTGGTCGATACAGGATCTACAGAAAACTGGGAATAGGATTAAGACAATTCAGATATTGACGAGGAGGAATGGAAGAACGTGGCTATAGGGTAGAAGTTAAGAGAAAGAGAGAGAGAGAAAAAAAGGAGAGAGAGAGACAGAGAGAAAGAGAGAGAGACAGAAAGAGAGAGAGAGATAGAGAGACAGAGAGAAAGAGAGAAAGAGAGAGACAGATCAGAGAGACATAGAGAAAGGGAGAGAGACAGAGAAAGAAAGAGAGAGAGAAAGGGAGAAAAAGAGAGAGAAAGACAGAGAGAAAGAGAGAGAGAGACAGAGAGAAAGAGAGAGAGAGACAGAAAGAGAGACAGAGAGAAAGAGAGACAGAGACAGAGAGAGACAGAGACAGAGAGACAAAGAGAGACAGAGAGAGAGAGACAGAGAGAAAGAGAGAGACAGATCAGAGAGACAAAGAGAGACAGAGAGAAAGAGACAGAAACAGAGACAGAAAGAGAGAGAGAAAGGGAGAAAAAGAGAGAGAGAGAGACGGAGAGAAAGAGAGAGAGACAGAAAGAGAGAAAGAGAGACAGAGAGAGACAGAGACAGAGAGACAAAGAGAGACAGAGAGAGAGAGACAGAGAGAAAGAGAGTGAGACAGAAAGAGAGAAAGAGAGAGACAGACAGAGAGAAAGAGAGAGACATAAAGAGACAGAGAGAGACAGATACAGAAGACAAAGAGAGACAGAGAGAGACGAAGAGAGACAGAGAGACAGAGAGAGAGAGAGAGAGACAGAGAGACAGAGAAATAGAAAGGACAGAAAGAAGTAGAAGGAGGAACAGAAAGTTGCGTGAGGGCGGGTACAATTCGTTATTGAAGGACTCAACACTGACCTACGACGTCACAGCCTATGGGCAGTTTAGACCAATAGCTTATTGCCACTTCGTACAGACCTTGTGACGTCTAATCTACCCACACGTTGTGACATTGCAGGTCAGTTTTCAGACCCTCTCTAATGATTGGTCTCGGTACAGGGGAGAGATAAAGGCAGAGGGTTGAGATTGAGAACTGAGGAAGAGAGAAACTTTAGAGGGAGGTGAGCTAGCGAGAAAGAAAGAGAAAGCGAGAGTGGACACATATAACAACAGGCTTTTTAGGATGACAAATACAACAGAGCTACTTGAGAGCAAACAATTTTCACGTAGGTCAAATTAATGAAGTTGAGTTTTACCTGTCAAAGAAAATACCTGATGAGTAAATTTTGTAGTTGCCCATAACATTAGCCAGAACCTCTGCAAACATCTGATCAATATGCAAGATTCCTCCACCTCTCAGATTACCGAAATTTTCATCAGGCATGACGTTCTGTCAAGTAGAGTATTGCGTCATGATTTGTGTAACATAAAGTAGAGTATTGCGTCATGTATTATGTAACACAAAGTAGAGTATTGCGTCATGATTTGTGTAACATAAAGTAGAGTATTGCATCATGTATTATGTAACATAAAGTAGAGTATTGCGTCATGTATTATATAACATAAAGTAGAGTTTTGCGTCATGTATTGTGTAACATAAAGTAGAGTATTGCGTCATGTATTATGTAACATAAAGTAGAGTATTGCGTCATGTATTATATAACATAAAGTAGAGTTTTGCGTCATGTATTGTGTAACATAAAGTAGAGTATTGCGTCATGTATTATGTAACATTAAGTAGAGTATTGCGTCATGTATTGTGTAACATAAAGTAGAGTATTGCGTCATGTATTATGTAACATAAAGTAGAGTATTGCGTCATGTATTATGTAACATAAAGTAGAGTATTGCGTCATGTATTGTGTAACATAAAGTAGAGTATTGCGTCATGATTTGTGTAACATAAAGTAGAGTATTGCATCATGTATTATGTAACATAAAGTAGAGTATTGCGTCATGTATTATATAACATAAAGTAGAGTTTTGCGTCATGTATTGTGTAACATAAAGTAGAGTATTGCGTCATGTATTATGTAACATTAAGTAGAGTATTGCGTCATGTATTGTGTAACATAAAGTAGAGTATTGCGTCATGTATTGTGTAACATAAAGTAGAGTATTGCGTCATGATTTGTGTAACATAAAGTAGAGTATTGCGTCATGTATTATGTAACATTAAGTAGAGTATTGCGTCATGTATTGTGTAACATAAAGTAGAGTATTGCGTCATGTATTATGTAACATGAAAGTAGAGTATTGCGTCATGTATTGTGTAACATAAAGTAGAGTATTGCGTCATGTTTTGTGTAGCATAAAGTAGAGTATTGCGTCATGTATTATGTAACATAAAGTAGAGTATTGCGTCATGTATTATGTAACATAAAGTAGAGTATTGCGTCATGTATTATGTAACATAAAGTAGAGTATTGCGTCATGTATTATGTAACATGAAAGTAGAGTATTGCGTCATGTATTGTGTAACATAAAGTAGAGTATTGCATCATGATTTATGTAACATGAAAGTAGAGTATTGCGTCATGTATTGTGTAACATAAAGTAGAGTATTGCGTCATGTATTATGTAACATAAAGTAGAGTATTGCGTCATGTATTGTGTAACATAAAGTAGAGTATTGCGTCATGTATTGTGTAACATAAAGTAGAGTATTGCGTCATGTATTGTGTAACATAAAGTAGAGTATTGTGTCATGTATTATGTAACATGAAAGTAGAATATTCCCATCTAATACGTAAGATGAAAGTAGAATATTGTCATGTATGAAACATGAAAGTAGACTATTACATCATGTAACCTGTAACATGAAAGTTGATAAATGATTCATGTATTCTGTGACAACAAAATAGTGTATAATGAATGATGAAACTGGGATGTCTTTATCATTATTTTATAAACATACAGCAAGGTAAAAGTGAAAACACTCAATGACCATTTCGTATTTGTCTAACATCATGTTAAGTAGAAGAGTGTCTTGAGTGTTTACAAGACAAGTTGGCTATTGACACAGGCCTACCTGTAAGTACATGGACAAGAAGTGGGCGAGTCTCAGAGCTGTCCTGCCCTCTGACTCAAACTGGCTGCTGGCACCATAAGCTACATCACCTGGTAGGTCCAAGCGATGATTTGGTAAACTGTGACAGTTGTCAGGTGTTACACTGGACTTTTGGCGTAAGAGACGCAGCATCCTGAGAATAGTTTGTATACCCTCAGATAAAAAAGAAGAATGGAAGAGAGAGAAAGAGAGAGAGAGAGAGAGAGAGAGAATGAAAGAAAGCCCAAGCAAGAGTGAGAGAGAAATAAAGTGAAAGAGAGAGAAAGTAAAAGATACAGAACATGTGAAAAAGAAAGGTGTATTTAAAGAGAGATAGAAAGAGTGACAACTAGAGAGTCAAGTAAAATAGAGACAGGTGGAAAAGGAGACCGACATTGTGAATGTGAACCAAAGGAATTAGAAGCCCGACTATTGGGTTTGTTTCACTAGTTCAATGTTTGGAATGCTCCAAGCGTTCTGGTCACATTTAATGGACCTCTTCATTGCTAGTTTTGATCTAAAGTGGCAGCCATCTTCAGTAAAACGATGTAAGTCAGGCTCTCTAGTAAAGATCAAGATCTAATTCATTCAAAATCTAGATATGAACCCTATCTCTAGAATAAAAAAAAATTAATATAGAATATAATTTAAAAAATGGAAATGAAAAAATAATTCAGTCTCAGTTCTCAACAGCCAACTTGTGAAATTATTTTTTCCTAGGTACGCGAGTTGATCTAGACTAGAGTTTAGATCTAGATTATACCAAAATAGATGTTTACAGTCTAGATCTGATATATTTCTGGATCCTGAATCTAGATCTAAAATTCTAAATCTAGGCACGTTCTGTATAAAGCAGTGATACCCAAACGACGGCCCCAGGGCCACATTCGGCCCGCGACGTGGTTCCATCCGACACAGAGAGTAGAACCCCACCCCCTTTTTTTTGTATTCCAAAAAAATAATGTTGAAAAATAAATCTTACCTAGAGTCGGCCCCTCTGATGAATTGGCACCATGAGATGTGTACGCTTATGAAATAAGAAAGTTGAAGAAACTACATGTGGAATCTACCAGGAAATGTGAAGAGATCTTTTTTTTTTTTTGTGGAACATGACACTAAGCCAACATATTTGATTTGTAAAGAAAGTGTGGCTGTTTTTTCTTTTAAAACAACATGTGAACTGAATTATAAAACAAATATGACGCATTCTTGGTTTGACCAGCGAATAAAAACGATTTTTAAACAATCCTTAGACATTGATCTTATCTCATCTTATATAATACGATCAATGGGACTATTTACCAATAAACAGACAAGAAAATGAGTCGGTGACGATCTAGCTATAATTTTGTTCACATTTTAAGTAGAGAAATGAAGCCATTTTCTGAGGCGTACAAATAAAGATATCGTTAAGATATCACATTAATTCATCTAAGTACAGTAAGTAGTAAGTCCTAGATTCACAGGTTTTTTTATCAAATTGTTTCATGTCGATTTAATTTCGTTTTTGTACCTTTTCTGTCATGTGGCCCGCGACACGATTAAATTAGCCCGCAGATTGCATTAGGTTGGGCATCACTGGTGTAGAATGTTCACGTCCTACAGTAAAAACCATGCTTAGTGCATGTACATTAAAAGTCTTGCGGGTAGCGAGATATTAAACAGGTCGATTTTGTATCAAAATGGCGGCTTGCGTGATCGGAGCTAGAAAACTAAGATTAACATCAGGGGCGGACTGGGTGTCAAAATCGATCCGGGTACTTATATACCATCCAGCCCATAAATTGCATATTAGGCCATAATGGACATATACTTCTAGGTGTAGGCTACATGTCCTCAAAATCATTATGCATACAGTGAACACTATACCTTATATGGAATATAGGCATTATATTGCTTTTAATCCCTAAGTATGTAGGCCTTAAAAGAATAAGGCCTATTAGATCTAGTAGCACTGTCTACGGATGTAGGCTATTACATTATTTCGGAAAATGTGCTAATACAATTATTAGGCCCTAGTAGAGCCTGTATAAGATTTTGTTTTAAATACGTCAGTAACGTCCCTTAGTGAGCCCTCTTTTATAAGAGAATACAATTAAACCTTTAACAATTTAATGCGTGCCGTAGTGGCACCCGTGCCACCCTTATCTTATAAAATACAGACGTGACTTAAAAAAAGAAGATAATAAGGCTACTGTGGTCCTACCGGCCCACCGGGCATTCGCCCGAAGACCCATATAGCCACTCCGCCCCTGATTAAAATGGAAAATGCGAAGAAATTTAAATTTAAATCTATTCTAAAAAAATCGGATTACAAAAAAAAAATATAGTTGTCAAACTTGGAAGGGGAAAAATCGGAACCTCGAGACCCGGATTTCCAGGTTATCCCTTAAAATTGGCACCATGACATTGTTAAGCGAAATGTAGCCTACCTATCTATAGCCTGGTCGTCATACACGGATGCTCTTTTCCTACGACGCTTAACTTGGGGTTTACTTCTGCTGCTCTCAAATCTCTGGATGTGTCTTGACCTGATCTGTGTCACACTGTCTTTAATGGCTTCCAGTGTCAATGTTATGTTGTTAGATGACCGCAGTAACTTCTGACTTAATTGCTTGTGTCCATTCACGTCTTTCTGATTCAAAGGGTAGACAACTCACGTCACATTCAAATAATTGCATAATTAATAACATTAAATCTAGTTTACTGACAATATCTATTTGAAAATTAAAATTATATATAACAAGATTACAAAGTAAGTTTATTTTGTCACATAAACTCAGAGGCGGCCCCCGTCGGTGTCGGATCCCTGTCGGATCGCCTATTCGCAATAAATATTTACATGTGCTTATGTTTTGATTGTCAAAAGTAATAATGTTTCAAAGATTCATTTGGTGTTGTAAAAAAGGTTGTTTTTTTTTTTCTGTAAAATGTTTTACATTTTTTGGATGTTCCTTCAAAGTTAAAGATAATTTACTTCCTTATCCAAATCTCCCACTGGACGACGGGGGATGGCAGTGAGCAGGGTATGAAACCGGGATCGTCGAGATAATCAGAGTCCAGCTCGCTTACTGCAGTACCAGGCCTTGCTGTTAACGTAATAACAAACTAATAGCCTATTATTGATAAAGAGATACATTACACATTACGGCATGACAACTACCGGATATGTGCAATATGTCAGACAATCTTAGATAATCTTTTGGTATTGATTTGTAATTGAAAAAAAAAAAAAGAAAAGAAAAGAACATGCCCCAGCACAGTTACCAACAGAGCTATTGACATTTTCATTGAAATGGAACTAGAATGAGGATGTAGATCTACCTAAATTAAACTTCTAATTTAGCACTCTTAAGATCTATATCTACTAGATCTAGATTTAAAGAAATACAAATTTGGAATAATGTAGATGTAAGTTAGATAAGATTTATGTAAAAAAATAGGCCTAGATAATGTATTAATAGACTTAATGCAATATTAAATTTAAAAATAGTAGATTAGTTTTAGTACTTTATAACATTGCAATATTGATCTAGACATTTGGAAATAAAAATCTACACTTTAAGTCTAGAAATCAAAATTATAGATTTTGATCTAGTCTAAATCATGGCTACCTGGCACTGGCGGATCCAGGGGGGGGCGCCCCACTCGGCTGACCCCCCCCCCCCCCCCGTATAGTATAGAATTCACAAAATTTGTATACGAATGTATTACTTATGTTAATAATATATACTAATTATTTATATTTCAGCCTATTTTTAGATTATTTCGCCTCCCACTTCTAGTATTTTGGCCGATTTGGTAGGGTCGGGAGGGGGCGATGGCATCAATCCGCCCCCCTCCACCATAAACTTTCGAGTGGGGGGGGGCGGTCCTATTTATTTGAAGAAATCACGGCTTGCTAACAGAATCAATAAAATATCTATATGATTAAAACTTGTTATTGGTATTTTAATTGGTCTTTATATTAGCCTATGTCGTTCACCTGTTGGTCAATTGGTAGAGGAGGAGCGAATACCTCTACTGCCCTTCCCATCTAAACACTTTGAGTAGGGGTCGGTCCTACTTTTATGGAGAAATCATAGTATGTGAACAAAATTAGTCGATTATTTATATAATATAAACAGGTGGAAGTGCGATACATGCAATCACCTTCCCCCCATCGGACTAACCAATACTTATTCTTTTTGTATTATAGTAAGAAATTACAAAATTTAAAAAATCTGTCACTAATATAATTTATATATGCTATAAAGTACATTCTTATATAGAGTCGCCCAACCCCTATTCTTTAATGCAAAATGCAATCATTAGCAGAAATTATAAAAAGGAGCGAGGATTAATCGTTTTCATTTTACCGCCCTTCCCCTTTCCAGACAGAGTTTGTGTAATTTCACATGAATATATCATAACTATTTTAAGAAAGACTTTGCTTTGGAAAAGTTATAATTCAAACGAAATTTTTCAATATAACAGTCACGGTTGAGATGAGTTCAAAAGCCGGATAATCTTTTCCTAATCGCTTTTTTCCAACCTTTACTCTATCTCATATTTTTCTAGTTAAATAAATTTAGGACTATAACTCACAAGTTATGCTTGAATTTTATTGAATATTATTTATCGAATATTTTTTTTTCGGCGACGATCCTCAAAGCCTTAATCTAAATATGTGGGGTATCTTATCTTTTCAAAGAACAAAAGGCTTGTATTTGCAATGTATTAAGGGACTATAAATTCATATTAAAATATTTTTCCACATTTTTCA
Source organism: Biomphalaria glabrata (assembly GCF_947242115.1). Classification (NCBI taxonomy): domain Eukaryota; kingdom Metazoa; phylum Mollusca; class Gastropoda; family Planorbidae; genus Biomphalaria; species Biomphalaria glabrata. The sequence goes on from NC_074717.1 coordinate 19,112,446, forward strand.
AAAGGTCCTTTATAATAGAATGAATAATGAGCTGTAGGTCAGGAGAATGCGTTACTGCAGTGAAGAATGCCAGAAAACGCTTTTAGCGTCGAGGCTTCGCCCCGAATCTCACTGATGCTGTAGATGTCAGGAGAATGCGTTTCTGCAGTGAAAAATGCAAGAAAAGGCTTTTGGCGTTGGGGCTTCGCCCCGAACCCCACTGATAAATAATGATCTGTAGATGTCAGGAGAATGCGTTTCTGCAGTGAAAAATGCAAGAAAACGCTTTTGGATGTCGGGGCTTCGCCCCGAACCCCACTGAGGAAGCTTACAGCGCTCTCCCAGACCCCCAAGCTTGCAAGAGAAAGGCCTCAACATGACTGTTTTTTTTCGCCGAAGATTGAGAAACAGTCTTATTTTATTCTCATATATCGAATATATATATATAATATATATATATATATATATATATATATATATATATATATATATATATATATATATATATATATATATATATATATATATATATATATATGCTGTACGCACATTTATGCATAGGGTTAGGGTTTGGAAAAAAATCGCCCCCCCACTCCAAAGTTCTGGATCCGCCAGTGCTACGTGGTCGTGCGGTTTATGCGTTGGACTGTCGTTTGGATTTATCGATGGTCTCTAGGTTCAAACCCTGCCCACTCCCATCCCCCGTTGTCCTGCGGGAGGTTTGGACTAGAAAGGGAACATCTTTAACTCTGAAGGAACATCCGAAACATGTAAAACAACAAACATTCTAAACTAGGCCTAGAAATTCTAGATCGAGAAACTACATTGATTTTAATTAGAATATAAATCTAAATCTAGTTTTAAAAATCTAGGGCTCTAATGTAAAAAAATCTAGATCTAGTGTAAAAAATCTAGATTAGATCTAAATCTAGCTATTGTGTCTTTTTTTAAATAAAGAGTCAGATTACGAGGTTTAGTTAGCCTAGTTAGACTAAAAAATGTCATTAGGATCAGGTTGTCGAGGTTCATAGACATTAGTGCACCGAGTGAGTTCTTTTAGCATTTCATTTCAAGAATTAACTGCATATGATGTCAAAGAAAAAAAAATCCACTACGTCAAAATGCCTGGTGAGACTAAAATTGTCTTTATAAATACGAGCAGGCTTTTGATGGTTCATAGACATAGGTGCACCGAGTTATTTTATCATTTCATTTTAAAAAATTAACTACATATTACGTCAAAGGAAAAATACGTCACAATGGGGTAGTTAGACTAAATACGTTTCTTATAGTTATAATGTTTTTTGTTTGGTGTAATGCACAAATTGTAAGACAAATTTCCATACGGACAATAAAGATTATTATTATTATTATTATAACCAATTTTCGCAAATGAGAAGAAGATTATCTATTTTATTTATTAGAAGAAGGATTTCAAACAGTTATTTGGCGTTAGTTAATTTTTGCCGACGATTTGTAAGAAAATTAAAGAAATGTAGGTCGATTTATTTTTCAAAACAAACATACTTTACCAATTAAACAGCTTTTGTTATATTTCGGCAAGAAAATTAATTGTAAAATAAGTCTAAAAAGTGATTTTCAATAATCGTTTCTAGTAAATTACTTTCTTATTTTAAAATCCTGAACAACCTATTGTCGATATTTTTGAAAAAAAAAGTCATTTGACAAAAATTTGTTTTAAGTTGAAAATACCGAACAATTTGATATCGATAAATAAACTATAGTGACGTATTTTCAAATAATATAAGTGTAATATTAGCCAATTAAGCGATTTCAAACAATCATTTGACATATTTTTTTATAAAGCAATATCCGGAACAACTTTATAATGAAATATAAGTCAGTTTAGATATTTTCATTTAGCATTTATATGTTATTTACATTTAAAAAAATAAAACGGAACAACATATTGATCATATGTTTTTGCAACGTTTAAGCATTGAAATTAAATAAAATATAAGTTAGAAGAGAAAACAAACATTGGTTGGTATTGATTATTTTTCTCACAAAAATATCCGGAACAATCTATTTATTATATGTACTAAAAACTCTAAGATGTTTCGTAAGGAACATTAAAGGTTAAATCAGATTTTCAAAAGCTTTTAGAGTTGTTTTCTTTGTTATCTAAACGTGACAGACAGACCGACAGGCAAACAAAACGCACAAAAAAGCGTCTTTTATCCTTATGTGGGCACTAAACAAAAAGTAAATAAAATCGGATTATTTTTAAAATTTTGAGGAAACTGATTAGTGCCATGTTTTGCTGTTACTTGTTACGCTACTGCACGAAAGTCGCTGCATAGAAAGTTCATTTAAAAAAATGTGCGTGATATTTACATACAAAGTGCATTCTTAACCTTTATAAGCAAACATAAATGTTTTCTTTTAATTTTAGCAGCTAGTTGACCAGAAAAAACACCCACAACTAATAGGCCTATTTATATTTTATGTGAACATTTCTTGTACATTTTATAAATATATTCGACGTAGTGATACTGAAAATTAAAAATACATTAAAAAATTGTCTTTCTTTGTTAATATATTGTAGCATTAACTCCCTTACATTTACGTAATTGTTTTAGAATTGGTGTATTTTTATCAAAAAATCGCTTTTGCATAAATAATTTATTTTATAAACTAAACGGTTTGCTTTTAGAAAACCAAAAGTAGCCGTTGCACCTAAACTTTTCAAGCCGCATTGTATGGGGAAAATATTTTTCGTTTCTCTTCTAGTTATCGAGATCTGAGTGTGACAGACGGACAGACGGACATTTTCCACAGCCTAATAGCGGCTTTTTCACTTACAGGGGCGCTAAAATTCAAACTAAAATTGTTCTTTAGCGTTTAAACTCTTATACAATTGCATTACAAATCTTCTACATTCTTCAAATGATAACTGCCTCTACATTATTGCATTTTGCTCATTACTATAAAACAAGTGTCTAGGAATAGTATTTAATTAAGTATTATTATCAACATTATTTTTGATACTACATTTTAAACCACAAATGGAATGATTTGTATGTTTTTATTGTAGTGTCCATAAAATTAAAGAGTAAAGCATATGAACCTTTGATCAAGGAAATGCTTTTATCCCGTGGCCAGGATAAAAGATTGGCTTTTCACCGACCTTTCTGTCTTGAGGCCCCTGTCATGTGTCACGGTCACTTAAGCCAACGCAATGGGTTTCATCATCCCATGCGAGGTCAGAGGCAGAGCCCACTAAGTGAAAAAAACATATTCCTCTACTGTACAACACAACAGGCAGGGTCAAGCCGTAGATCAATGTAAGAATCGTAACATTAGAAAGTAGTGACGACATCCTTTGATCATCCTCATCATTAAACTCCATGGAAATCTTTGACAAAAGCCATTGACTAAAACCTTGCGGTTATATCCAATTTACATTTGTCAACATGAACGGACTTGATAGTCGCCTAAGTCTTATGTTATTAACCATACTGTACCTGATAAAACATTTCTATCTGAAAGCCCACGCTGTTCCTATCTCTGTGGTCATCTCGACTGGTCAAAAAGTCAACAGTGACGTCTTGAGGCAACATCGTCTGCAGAATGTTTTGCTTCTACAACAGAGAACAAAAGTTTCGTCACCTACTGAAAGACCTACTGTAAGACCTACTGTAAGACCTCAAACTGTCAATTTCTAGTTCTGTTAAAGATTGTCTGGTTCATTTGTGTTTCGAAATGGAGTCAGGAGCGTCGTAACAACAAGAAAGATCTCAGACCTTAATTATTTATAGACAAAACAAGTAAAATATACAAATATTTTTAAAGACAAAATTTATATTGAGAGAAATCGCATCAGTGGGTATTTTTAATCAGTCATATAATTAATTTTTAGTAGATCTAGACTAACAATAATACATTTGTGCAAGTGGAAATATTTTTAAAATTGTTTTTGATTAACGCAACTCTTTCATGTCTATAGAATGCTCGCTGCGCTACTGTCCAAACACTTTTGTGGACAAGTGGGATGTTGGAGGGGGGGGGGGGTATCAGGAATGTTTCCGTTCTGCCTTTTCAAAAACAAGACAAACATACAAATACTTTTTTAAAAAGCTTAAGTGTAATTGTATCAATTCGTTTGGATCAATGAAATTACTTATAATAAATAGATATATGTTTGTGTATACTATAATACAAACAAAACGAACTTAAAACCAATCTTACTTTAAGATCTCGTATATGATCTGCTAAAGTCACAATTTCCTGGACAGTTGGTTCATGGGCGATGTAGCCTTGAAGATCTTTGTTTAATGTATAACTTTCATTTCTGCCCTGAAAGTCAGAGTCTCCTAGGTATACTGAGCCTGTCTCATGGAATAGAAAGACTTTTAAAAATTGATTTGTGATGTCATAACTAATTTCAATTCAAGCATCAATTGTATCTTTAACTTCGAGGCAGTGCAAAGAGCGGAAGTGAAGCCATTGAAAATGACGCTGGGAAAAAACAAAGAATTTGTTGATGAGTCATTGAAAAGGACATAGCAGAAAGTGCGCCAGAAAAGTGTAAAATAAAGTTATCTTGCTATAACTTTGATATATTTAACTAAGCAGCCAGAAGCTAGCATTGTCACTTCAGAAAACATATTCTGCCTGGTCTCAATGGTAAGACACCAAAAGTTGAAATGTTTCAACATCACCAATTTAATATCAGCAAATATTTTATTATATTTTTAATCGAAATTTTGAATACAACTGTCTTTTACATAACAAAATAGTATCTAAAAAAAAAACACTTTCACAATGATTGTCCATAGATTGAAATGTAGAGAATTCTGTGTGTGCGAAGCTCTGTGATGTAGAGACAGACATTCTGTGAGTGAGGTTCTGTGAGGTAGAAGCATTCTGTGAGTGAGGCTCTATGTGTGTAGAGAAATTCTGTGAGTGAGGCTATGTGATAAAGAAAAATTCTGTGAGTGAGGCTCTATGTGTGTAGAGAAATTCTGTGAGTGAGGCTCTATTATGTAGAGACATTCTGTGAGTGAGGCTCTATTATGTAGAGACATTCTGTGAGTGAGGCTCTATGTGTCGAGACATTCTGTGAGTAAGGCTCTATGATGTAGAGACATTCTGTGAGTGAGGCTCTATGTGTGTAGAGAAATTCTGTGAGTGAGGCTATGTGATAAAGAAAAATTCTGTGAGTGAGGCTCTATGTGTGTAGAGAAATTCTGTGAGTGAGGCTCTATTATGTAGAGACATTCTGTGAGTGAGGCTCTATTATGTAGAGACATTCTGTGAGTGAGGCTCTATTATGTAGAGACATTCTGTGAGTGAGGCTCTATGTGTCGAGACATTCTGTGAGTAAGGCTCTATGATGTAGTGGCATTCTGTGAGTGAGGCTCTATTATGTAGAGACATACTGTAAGTGAGGCTCTATTATGTAGATACATTCTGTGAGTGAGGCTCTATTATGTAGAGACATTCTGTGAGTAAGGCTCTATTATGTAGAGACATTCTGTGAGTAAGGCTCTATTATGTAGAGACACTCTGTTGTGACAAGTCAAAAACTCGCTGTCAGAGTCACTCAAATTTATCACAGCATTAATTATTATTTTTCATTATTTATTTATTTTATTTTTATTATTTCCCCATCCTACCCCTAAATTCTCCACCCGCACCACCTTTTCCGCTCCAGGCTAGACTTAGTTGACCACATTGGAGATAGCTAAAGCGCGTCCTTTCATTTATCTGCCCTTGATCGGGGAAAGGTAAACACACAATCTCTTTTGTCTTGCCCGCCGGATGTCTGAAGGACGGTCGCGGTTGACACCACCTTGGTTTGAATGCAAGCTAATCCTTCTCCCCCCCCTTCTCTCACGTCTCTCTTTGATCTAAGAGATTACCCTGGTCAACACACCGCGTGATATTCCAAGATGCGGCTCCCAACTCGAGTCAAATCCACCCACGTGTAAGATAAATCTTAGCCTAGGACATTTCCTGTGTCCGCCCACATTCTCCAAGCCTGTATATAAGTAGATTCAAATCAAGCCAGACCCTTTCACTCCTCTATCGCTGTCGATCGAGTCTGGACTATATCATTTATTCTCCCTCCTAGAGGAATACCTGGTGGTAAGCCGAACTTAATCACAAGTTCCATCTTAATTACTTTTGTGCTATTTCCATTGGATATCATCATGTGTATTTTGCTTAGTTCATTTATATTTAATTAGTGCATTGTGTATTTCTCACTGGCGTAAGTAGAAAACATAAACATGTGCTATGTATATATTTTAGTATTGCATTAATCTATTAATGCTACGTTGCTCAATTGATCATTGATGCAACCATGTATATATTTGTACACCTTATTTTATTTCCTTTATCTCGGTTGATCGCCTTGATGATTTTACTATCGCACTAATACTGCGCTTAGAAAGGAGATATGAGTTATCTCCCCTGTATTGAATTATCTCCCCTTTACTCATTTTACCCTAATGAGAGTTGCGCCGCTTGAACGGACACACCATTCAAGCGCGCCCCATTGTTCTCGACCCACGGTCATATGTAAACAAATCGTCTGGGTCGCTGACCACCGCCCATCCCCCCCCTTCGCTTTCTCTATCCACCTGTGTTGTTTATTTCAGATTATTTCCCCTCCTATGTACATTTTTACATTAGTATTTCCCCTTTTATGTACATTTATATATTGCTACTATCTGCCATCTATTTTCCAAATCCCCTTTGTCATCATCCCCCCTTTGTGCTCTAAAGCAATTTTACCAATCTGACGAATGCACCTCAGTCGAGGGCATCGATAAGATGCATGAGAGACATGTCCTAACTTGTCTTTATTTATCCGCAGCCTCCCTCAGGTGTCTGCCTATTTATTTGCTACCGAGAATTGCCTATTGCCTATTTATCGGATTACTTACCTGCCTATTTACGTGCTTTGTGCTATTCAGCACTGCACTTGCCTACTGAGATCTACTCAACTCTACCACTTGGCGCTATCGGCATTGCCCGCCTATTCGACAGCCCACCGGTCATCTTATTAGGTGCGACGTCCCTATGGACTCAGGTCTGTGCGAGACGTCATAGCTACGCCAACCCTCTGCAACTCACTGGACATATCCTGTCAACTACGCTGCCCACGGCAGATCAGCTCTGCCCGCAGTAACCTTGTGCCCACGGTAGCCGGCCACCCGCCCTACTGTGCCCACTACAGATATTAGATTTTGGGGATTGAGACTCCACAAGAGCTATATCACCGGCGTCCCTCTATCCGCTAGAGCGCCACCTCCAGCTGCAGAACCTCAAGCCAGGACACAGCCAGCTGCGACATCAACAGGACAACCAGCTAAGTCAGAGGACAAAGTGACATACTCTCTTATTAGGTGCAAGAGTGATGATCTAAATTATTATCAATTAGAGATAGGTGCAAACCCTCCCCCTTTTTATTCTTATATGTATATTTATGTAAATAAATATTCTTTATTTTAACTTTTGTATCTATCTTTCATTGCTCTGTCTCGTTGCGTGTCTGCTCCCGATTCATATGCTGATAGGTTGGTGTGTGATAGCTTTAAAAATAATCATCCCCTAGACATTAAACGCGCCAAACACACATCACATCTCCCCACCTGTCACATCTGTGAGTAAGGCTCTATTATGTAGAGACATTCTGTGAGTAAGGCTCTATTATGTAGAGACATTCTGTGAGTAAGGCTCTATGATGTAGAGAAATTCTGTGAGTGAGGCTCTATTATGTAGAGACATTCTGTGAGTGAGGCTCTATGATGTAGAGACATTCTGTGAGTGAGGCTCTATGATGTAGAGACATTCTGTAAGTGAGGCTCTATTATGCAGAGACATTCTGTGAGTGAGGCTCTATTATGCAGAGACATTCTGTGAGTAAGGCTCTATGATGTAGAGACATTCTGTGAGTCAGGCTCTATGATGTAGAGACATTCTGTGAGTGAGGCTCTATTATGTAGAGACATTCTGTGAGTGAGGCTCTATGATGTAGAGACATTCTGTGAGTGAGGCTCTATGATGTAGAGACATTCTGTGAGTAAGGCTCTATGATGTAGAGACATTCTGTGAGTGAGGCTCTATTATGTAGAGACATTCTGTGAGTGAGGCTCTATGATCTAGAGACATTCTGTGAGTGAGGCTCTATGATGTAGAGACATTCTGTGAGTAAGGCTCTATTATGTAGAGACATTCTGTGAGTGAGGCTCTATTATGTAGAGACATTCTGTGAGTGAGGCTCTATGATGTAGAGACATTCTGTGAGTGAGGCTCTATTATGTAGAGACATTCTGTGAGTGAGGCTCTATTATGTAGAGACATTCTGTGAGTAAGGCTCTATGATGTAGAGACATTCTGTGAGTGAGGCTCTATTATGTAGAGACATTCTGTGAGTGAGGGTCTATTATGTAGAGACATTCTGTGAGTAAGGCTCTATGATGTAGAGACATTCTGTGAGTAAGGCTCTATGATGTAGAGACCTTCTGTGAGTGAGGCTCTATTATGTAGAGACATTCTGTGAGTGAGGCTCTATGATGTAGAGACATTCTGTGAGTGAGGCTCTATGATGTAGAGACATACTGTGAGTGAGGCTCTATTATGTAGAGACATTCTGTGAGTGAGGCTCTATGATGTAGAGACATTCTGTGAGTAAGGCTCTATGATGTAGAGACATTCTGTGAGTGAGGCTCTATGATGTGATATTATTTGCAGACGATTGCATAATATATAGAACAATAAAAACAACACAAGACACAGATATTTTACAAAGAGAATTAGATGAATTACAGAAATGGGAATCAAATTGGAGCATGTCTTTCCACCCAGAAAAATGTCAGTTGTTAAGAGTAACAAAAAAACTAAAACAAATTAATTCCACTTATCTTATTCATGGCAAACCAGTATCACAGACTAAAAACGCAAAATACCTAGGTGTTGTAATAAATGAAAAACTATCATGGAATCCACATATTGATGAAACTACAAAAAAATCAAACAAAGCATTAGGATTTATTAAAAGAAATTTCTATAAATCAAATAAGAACATAAAACTAAAATGTTACTTAACCTTGGTTAGGCCAATAATAGAATATGCATCCTCCGTTTGGGACCCCTCAACTCAAGAAAACATTAAGAAACTGGAACAGACACAAAATAGAGCAGTGAGATTCATAACAAACGAATATTCACATTTGACTAGAGTAACACCTTTAGTAAAATCACTAAATTTAGAAAGCCTTCAGGACAGAAGGCTCAAAAGTAAAGTAGCAATCATACATAAAACACTGAACCATAATCTTCAAATACAAAAACAAAATTTAATAAAATACTCTGAAAGACACAAAGATAAAGGCACATTCCTCGTCCCATATGCTAGGACAAATTTGTACAAATACTCCTTCTTCCCTAGTGCTATTAGAGCATGGAATGGGTTGCCTGAGCTAGCCAGGAAAACCAGTGACTTGGCAGAATTTAAGTCATTGGTTAATATGCATGACTAAATGCATGACGCGTAGGACGTAATCATCTTCTTTTTTGAAGTAACGTCTGTATTATATAAGATAAGATAAGATGTAGAGACATTCTGTGAGTGAGGCTCTATTATGTAGAGACATTCTGTGAGTGAGGCTCTATTATGTAGAGACATTCTGTGAGTAAGGCTCTATGATGTATAGACATTCTGTGAGTGAGGCTCTATTATGTAGAGTCGTTCTGTGAGTGAGGCTCTATGATGTAGAGACATTCTGTGAGTGAGGCTCTATGATGTAGAGACATTCTGTGAGTGAGGCTCTATTATGTAGAGACATTCTGTGAGTGAGGCTCTGTGAGGTAGAAGCATTCTGTGAGTGAGGTTCTATGTGTAAGAGACATTCTGTGAGTGAGGCTCTATTATGTAGAGACATTCTGTGAGTGAGGCTCTGTGAGGTAGAAGCATTCTGTGAGTGAGGTTCTATGTGTAAGAGACATTCTGTCATTGTGGCTCTACGTGTAGAGACATTCAGCGAGTGCAAGGCTCTGTGTGTAGAGACATTCAGCGAGTGCAAGGCTCTGTGTGTAGAGACATTCAGCGAGTGCAAGGCTCTGTGTGTAGAGACATTCAGCGAGTGCAAGGCTCTGTGTTTAGAAACATTCTGTGAGTGCCAGGCTCTGTGTGTAGAGACATTCAGCGAGTGCAAGGCTCTGTGTTGTTTCACAATAATGAGCTGCCTCAAAACTCCACCCAGAAAAAGCACTTCATCTTTTTTTTTGTTGATCACACATAAGAGTCTTTCATACCTTTGTGCCATCTTACTCCTGTCTCTTCTTGGAGACATTGATCTTTTCTTCAGTCTAACTTGATATCGTCTATCTGGCATCTTGGCCTGTCTCAGAGTGACTATTTCATTCTGTAGCCTGTACTCTTTAGATAAACCATGAGGCCATGACACCATCAAGCTACTTTTCGATACTTGTACGACAATCAAGTATTAACTTTTCAAAACGTGAGACACACTAACGTCACAGAAACACTGACGTTATAGACAGAATGTGGTGTAGACACACTGACGTCATAGACACACTGACGTCAAAGGCAGAAGTGTATCGTGTTAGTTATTAGGTTTCATTAAACATGCCAATAATTCAAATAACTCACCAACGTTTGCGTAGTTTTCTGTCCGATCGTCTGCTGATCGTTGCTTACGTTGTTCATTAGCAGCTCCCATGCCGCCACTGCCAAATGATGCCTCTGAACCTTCAATGCTGGAGCCAGGTAAGTTGTCAATTACTGGTAGGACTTGACCCACTTGAGAGAAACAAAAAGTAAATCATCATTGCTAAAGAAACAAATTCTTGACATGCGCTGTGTAATTATGATGCTTAAACTTAATATAACATTCGAAGTGCATCAAAGTTAATATTAAGTGTAATTGTATCAATTAGTTTGGATCAGTCATGTAATTAAATTTGTAATAGATCTAGACTAACAATTAAAAAGTATGAATAAAAATTTAAAAAAAAATAGAAGAACCTGAATTCGAACTCATGGCTTAAGACTTCTCAGGTTTCTCAAGCCAACACGGTAGCTTCTCTGCTAGTGGAGAGCTTATGAACATGTAAGTGCGAAAAGTGCCAAGAATATGGCAACCGTAATTCTCCACTGCTAAAAAGACCCCCGTGTTTGTTACTATTAATACTGAATAGTTGTAAAAATGGTGGATTTTTTAATGAAAAACTGCTTGCATAAGTGATTTTAAAAATTAGATTTTTCCCTTTCAGAAAAGAAAAAAGTAGCCGTTGAATCAGAACTTTGAATGGGCTAAAATATTATGATGTCGGATTTTCACTATCTTTTCTAGTTTACTAGATCTAAACGGGACGGACGGACGAACGGACGGACACACAGACCACACAAAACTAATATCGTCTTTTCCCCTTTCGAGGATCGCTAAAAATTGGACTAATATTCATTTACTTTTTTGTGAACACTGCAAATGAATGAATGAAAACTGTGAAATGTACTCGTGTGCGACATAGTAGCGCTTGAAAAAAAAAAAGTTCTCTTATAGGTAACCCTAAGATAAGTATTTCTTGAAAAGTAGCACGTTTACTGCCTCTAACTAGACAGAGTTACCACCCGAAATTTTTTTGGGGGAAGTAACAATTGAAACAAACATAAAATGACTTAAAACGCAAGTTGAGTAAAATGTAAGAAGACAATGTTGAGATGGTAAGTATTTGAAGCAGACGATTGGACTAGAAGCTAGCTCTCATGAAGCTCTTCTGTTTGATCGCTTTTTTCTCTGGCTCTCTAGAGCTCAAGGTTTTGCTGCTTGAAAAAACTCATTAGTCTCTCAAAGTAATCTACCAGTGTGTCAATATAGGACATTTCTTTGAAGACATGCTCAGACATCATCAGCGCTGTCTTTCAATATTTCTTATAAGAACATTTTATTTTTAGAAATTTTAGAAATGTTTAAAGTTCGTATGGCGACAAAAAATAAATAAAAACATTTGAGGCATTCTAGATTTGTGTTAGGTCTATAATGTGGGTGACACATGTCGCCTACACATAGAAGCTGAGTCAGCAAATATCAACCTCCATGAATTTTAGTTTGAATACTAAGTATTAGATAAGGTAACGCTATCTCTAATCTATATGGATAGGTTTGTTTATACAGTGGTGTCACTATGGGAGTGCGGTGAGACCCACTAAGACGTGAAACCGGGGACACGACAATTCGTTCACTGACATTTCGTTCACCCGACAATTCGTTTACGCAACTATTCATTCACCCGATGTATCGCTCACCGACAACTTGATCACTGACAACTTGTTCACCGACAGTTGGTTCACGACAAATCGTTCACACGACAAATCGTTCACTGACTATTCGTTCACCGACAAATTGTTCACAGACAAATCTTTCATTGCATAGTAACATAATGACCAATATCTGTCTTGACCTATCACGTGATCTACCAATGCTTTCCGGCCCAATCCCTGCTTCCACCCCAGCAGCATGTCAGTTGTTAAACTTCTTCACTCAGAAGCAGTCGCTCCACTCCTGACCTCCGTGACCTTCGTGACGAAGGTGCCGCTCCACTTCATTAGCACTTTGAGGCCGGTGTTCATTTACATATTTCATTCATCGTACTCTCTTAGTCTTAATCTATTCACTTGGACTTTGTGATAAGATTAGGTTCATGAATTGACTGTAGTCATTTGAATTTACAGTATATAAACTGTATCTAATATATGCATGATGTGCATTTCTTAGTCGTAAGTAAGAAACATAATGATGCCATGTATACATATTTATTTATTGCATTAACTTATGTTGTTCATGTGTTGACATTATTATTGTACCTTGCTCACGTGACCATTGACCCAACCTTGTATATATTTATACATTAAATTTTTATTTTATTTGTCTTATGGGTGATCTTTCTAACGCATTGACCTTGAGCTTAAAAAATAATAATGAATTATTTTCCCCCTGTCCATTCTGTTTAGACAAAGGTTGTTCCCATTGAACGGGCACTCTCCACATCTAAGTTTCATTCCATTGTTTCTAGCCGACAGCCATATGTAAACAATGACGTCATGGTAGCTGACCAGTATCCACCCCCTGCTGTGTTAGAATCATCCCCTTACATTGATCTGATCTCATTGACCTTGAGTGTTTATAAGTGTCAATTGACCTTCTGTTATTCTCTAATTGACTGATATGCCTTAAGAGAACACTATGCCCTTTTATATCATGTATCTATTTAGCTCTGTGTTCAACAAGATCTATGTTTAATCTTTCGCCTCAGAACCGGACACAACAGAGTGAGATGACATACGTTTCATGCGCTATGATCCTATCACTTGTCTGGACCAGGAGAGGGGAGGGACTATATGCGTGAAAGTTAGGGTTATCGCACTTTTAAATGCATACAAAAAATTTGAACTCAGGGCTCAAGCCTCCTCTAGGGAACTAGTTCAACTTGAACCACAACATTTGTCAAGTACGATTTCTTTCCCTTGTTCGATACCAAACAAAATAATTTATTACCAATAATTAATTAACTTATTGATTATTGATTGTTTTTTCAGGTAGTTCCCCTTTCAGACCTTGTGATCTATATGGCAGATGATGTAAAGGTCATCTGTTTCTGTGGCCTACGGTTAACGAGGGTGTCATGTGGCCTGCACAACGACAAACCGCCTTTACTTTTCCTCAACTAATGTCTGATGCCCATTAGAGCTGGCTGGACTCAGAGGCGCCCAATGATCTCGAAATTCAAAATCAGAGTCTTCACCAGGATTCGAACCCGAGACTCTCGGTTCATAAGCCAAGCGCTGTACGGCTCTGCCTTCGTTTTGTCAGGTACTAGACATTATTGTGCACAATTTCCATTTGTATCTAGATTGGGTGTGGGGACATTAACGTGTACCATCCTTTCACCAGACAGACAGAGAGAGAGTTGATAGAAGCTAGGAGAAAAAGGGGGATAACTGATGTGAAAAGTTGGCCGATATTAAATGGAGAGTAGTGTAAAAACACAGAGAATGAAAAGAGAGACGTTGAGATACTTAAACGTAATAGACAGTATTTGTTGTTGTGTGCCTATTCAAAAGATCATTTTCAACTAAATAGTCACAGTTTTAACGTTCCTCCTTGTTGGTCTTACTTAGTTGGAAATAAAGTTGGAAACTTTCAGACATTTTATACTACAGTTGAAAAGAAAACACGAATCAACCGTTGCATATAGTTTTAAACATAGCTTATCAACACTGCAGTATTCTGTATCAGTTATACCAAATTCTAGCAAAGAGTTGCCTCTATAATGAAAACTCATTTCATAATAAAAGCCATTGGAAGAGAATACATCAGTTTCAACAGTAGGCTACCCGCCAATCTACGGGGTGTATAGGCCTACATATCTTTTTTTTTTTTTAATTAATAATTTTTTTTTTTGTTAAAAGTAACTTTCTCATACTGGAAGAAAAAAATGTGAGCACCGCCAAAGAAACCTTTCAAGTCAAACAGAATGCTTCTATTTCCCGCCTTTCTAACTTTTGAAATTCCGTAGCAGACGACTGATATCCTGCTCTTTCGGTAAATGTCAAGAAAATGTCATTAGGGTTTGAAGATTGGAGGACACAAAGAACTTTCCATTTTTTATTTTTACTTTAACTTCTAATAGCGTGTTTGTGTGTGTGTGTGTGTGTGTGTGTTTGTGTATCTGCCTGTGGAACTCTTCATTGTAGAAAGATATTATTTTAAAGGAGATGTTTGTTTATGACCTGTTTCAGTTTCTTGAGTAGAAACAAAACAAGAAATACAAAGATCAAATACATAAGTCACTTCTAGGGTCATTTTTTTCAGAGTAATGCCAATGATATTCAGGCCTTTTTTTTTCACATGGTTAACATTTAAAACACTAACAAATGATAGACTGACCGATAGATATTTAAATAGATAGATAGATAGATAGATAGATAGATAGATAGATAGATAGATAGATAGATAGATAGATAGATAGATAGATAGATAGATAGATAGATAGATAGATAGATAGATGACTTACTTTGAACTTTGGTACAGCTGAAGCTGTTCTCGTATTCATAGTCTGTAGCCCTCTCAATATCCTCGCCATCAAAAGGCATCTCTAGATACCAGGGGTAGCGCGTGCCAGGCACACAGGCACAAGTGTAGCTTCCTCTCCTTAGACCGTAGCCAGCCTTATGTTTGCACTGTAGAGACCAATAGAAACAGATGCTACGAGATTGTGGTTCTAATGATAATATTAAGTTTGTTTTCATTGACAAGTTGTCTCGCTTTAGGATACTCAAAGCAAATAATTATTTACATCGCAAAGAACTTAAAAATAACAGAAAGATCTACCCAGCAAAGTATAATTCGCAGATTATGTGTTCTAGCAGCAAGGTACAGCCAACTTTCTAGATAGCAGTTCATATTCTTAATACTCTTGATTGAACGTCACTGTTGCCAACTAAATATTAAAGAATTCAGCTATAAATTTAACCCTATCTCAATGCGTGACAGTGGATTGTCCTATCAAAGTATTACAACTGACTAGTTGTTCATTTATTTTGACATAAGTTTCAGGTCCTAGAGTGAAAGTCTAAAGCTTGCTTCAGTTTGTGCCACCAATGGAAGAGCTTAGAAAATGATCTTCTTCTGTTCTAACAATGTGCACACAAAATATTTTTTTTCCTCTTAAAAGACAGGTTATCAATACTTCCTTTTTTTTTTTTTTGTACACCGTAGACACCGAAAAACTTGCTATTTATAGTTTTTTTTCGCCATTTATAAAAAACTAAAAGACAGAAAATCTTCTTAATATCAGAGACTTAAAGGTTTAATATGTGCGCAAAAAGCTACTCAGAAATTATGGACATCATTTCACGATTCATAATGAATAGCCTGCACCCAGCACTGGTTTAGATCAAACATATATTGTAATGATGACCTAATTGGTTTTAAATTTAAAACTGAAAAGTAAGAACGATAACCATAAATGATACTTTGAGAATAATGCGCTGCTCTTCCTTTCACGTAGTGGATAGAAATCTAAAAATACATTAGATAATGATCTAAGCTTACTGTAATATTTAAACAAAACTTAGTTTTAAAAACAATTCACTTGACATGCCTTAAACCTTGACCTTCAAAAACGTTATACTTACCAATGTCATTTTCTTACACCTGTTAACCCCAGACAGGTAACTAGGACCTGGGTTCCCAGCGCTAAGTCCACAAGGGTTGAAGTCGACCTCCATTAAATGAATGTCCATGACAGCCACAGCGACCACCCTGGACAGAAAGAATCTTTCAATATTTTATGCATTTACACGCACACAAAAAACAAAAACAAAACAAACAAAATATAAATATACTTTTTATAAAAGTTCATCTTAGGGGCCAATCGTGTACCTCAGACATATATCTTTTAAGAATGTAGAATTTATTTCCCTATTTCGATATCAAAAATTATTATTTATCAATAATTAATTGATTAATTGGTTAGTTTTTTTAATGGATTCAAGTATCCAAAAAAATGGGTGTGGGAGAAATATTATGTACAATTATTTAAAGGGAAAAAAACATATTTACCCACTCTTAATACTGAAGATATTTTTTTGAACAATTGAATAATGAAACGGTAGTTGATTGACTTCTCGGTTATTTTTTACACTCATTCATGTTTTGCTAGGTATGATAAACAATAGTGTAAAGTTTCAACTTGATCCGAGACTGGGTGTAGGAGAAATACAATGTCCCGAATGAGTTTTTATAAGCTTTGTAAAAATCAAATTAAACTTAAAGACCTACTGTCGATGAAAACTACTTTCCGGACGAGAGATAGAAGAGAATTATGTGGAAACACAAACTCAAAATCGGCCCCTGAAGTGGTCCACCGAGTCAGGTAAAAAAGGCAGGTTTCAATATTTTCAGAAAGGACATCAGAATGAAATTCTATCCAAGACAAATGGCAGACAAAAATGGAGAAAGAGGGTTGACAGATCTTGTGTGGTGCCCCAGCGGTCCAGCAGACCAAAGGGTAGGTGAAAGTGAATGTGAAGTTAGATGTGAAGCTGGCCTAACTGATATCTTATAATGAATATCTAACTGATCTAGTTGTTTTGTAAAGGATCAATCTCTTATTCAAATCCTCAAAAAAAAAAATTTACTTAAAAAAAAATAAAAACATTTCTATAGTTCGTTGTTATATTCATAGTTTGCACTACCGCTGTTCAACCGATAAGATGAAAAACTACTTATTAATTGTTGTTATAAATTATGTCCAACTTATATGCATACTGAATAGATGTTTTCTTTTTAAAAGAAAAGTAAACATTTTTTTGTGTGTAAATGTAGTATGTAAATTGAGTACCACGGAACTTACGTAACTTAGCAATACTACTATTACTATTAATAGTGAATAGTTGTAAAAGTGGTGTATTTTTTTGAAAAAAACTGCTTGCATAAGTGATATAAAAAATTAGATTTTTCTCTTTCAGAAAAGAAACAAGTAGCCGTCGCATCAGAACTTTGAATGGTCTAAAATATTATGATGTCGGATTTTCACTATATTTGCTAATTTACGAGATCTGAATGGGACGGACGGACAGATGGACGGACGGACAGACATTTCACACAAAACTAATAGCGTCTTTTCCCCTTTCGGGGGCCGCTAAAAACATTTCCATAAAAAAAAAATCCTCCTTTAGTTAAGTGTACTTGCGTTATAGTGCGTTACTGCAGTTCACGCGATAATATCAAAAATGACTTATTAATTTTTGTTTTAAATTATGTCAAACTTATATGCATACTAAATAGATTTTTGCTCTTTAAAAAAATAGTTAACATTTTTTGAGTAAATGTTGTAGTTAGTATGACAGAAATTACTTAGCAATGCAAATGTAATAAAAAAAAATTAAAAATTGACAAAAATCTAAAACCGTTTGTATAAATGTGTTAAAAATATGGCACATGCCTTGCCCCCCTACTACGTGTTTCTCGCGTTTTCTTAGTATTAATAGTGAATAGTAAAAGTTGTGTATTTTTATGAAAAATCTGCTTGCATAGGTAATTTTTAAAATTTGATGGTTGACTTTCGGAAAAAATAAAAGTAGCCGTTGCATCAGAACTTTGAATGATCTAAAATATCGATGTCCGATTTTCTCTTCTAGTTTCTGAGATCTAAGCGGGACGGACGGACAGACGAACAGACAGGCCACACAAAACTAATAGCGTTTTTTGCCCTTTCGGGGGGCCGCTAAAAATGAACGCTGAATTAGATACAATGTAAAGGGAAACAACTTATTTAAATACACGTGTTGTAGTGAAAGCCATTGCATCCCTTACCAGTATGAAAATATAAAATATTTATGTACATGTTTTTGGTCGGGTTAATATTCTGATAAAATTAAAATATTGTTAAAAGTTATTGATCGTACAGTGAAAGGCTCTATCCACCGAAGTAAGCCAAACTAATTGAGTTAATTTCTTTGATTGCTTATCATAAGTCACTCCATCTTTTTTCTCTTTTCATACCGCATGTCTTTTCTCAACAAATACATAATTGTCTCGTGCACGGCCCTCTGTGTTCAATAGTTAATCGATCTTTTTAATAGTGTTTGCACATTAAACATATAGTATAACACTAAAACTGATACCTACGGTTTAAATAGCTGATATGTATACTTTATTTTTAAAACCAGAACACTCTTAAACCCATCCATCAAACTGCCCCCAACACTCCCCCAACCGTAACCCAATTGTCTAGCTCTACAATTGAATGTCCTTTTATTGTTGTCACTTTTATCCTTCAATCAAACGGCTCAAAAATTCATATTACGGAGTGTGTACAAATACTTCGTAGACCCCTTAAGTTGTAGTCTTCTAATCTACCTGCATTATAATGCCCCCCAAACACACTCACACATACACACTATTTTAAATAAAATGCACATTATTTTGTTGTCAGTCATAGACCTAGATATAGACAGGCCCCTATAACCCTCTTATAAACTGTATTATACACCCTTGTACTTTTAATAGACCCTTATATGCACTGGACAATTCTTAGGACTTTTAATTAACGATTTAGAATAGCTTGTAGATCTAGTCATTTTAAAATTGTGCTTCGCATTATCATTAACTACAGTTTTTACATTTCAAATTGTAGCAATATTTTCTCTCTACACACACACACACACGCACGCACGCACGCACGCACACACACACACACTCTCTCTCTCTCTCTTTCATTCTGATATACATACAAAATATTGTTACGTATTTCTGAATTTTCTGGCTAGATGTATTAGTTGGCACACAAATAAAAAACACTGCAAAGAACTTGACGACTAAACTTTCAGTTTCATATAACTTTAATGACTATTAACTCTAACAATTCGTCACAAGTTGTGACCTCTATCTTTCACTGGACATTGCTAGTACCTTCTGGAATAACACGTAAGGACACGTCACATCCTGTCTTTGTTGATACATGTACATTCCAGAGAAAATCCGCTGCTGTGTTATCTCGCCGGGGTCATACGTTGACCTCTACCTATCACTGTCATTTGTAACAATATTATACATAAAACACTGATCCATAATCTTCAAATACAAAAACAAAATTTAATAAAATACTCAGCAAGACACAAAGATAAATGCACATTCCTCGTTCCATGTGCTAGGACAAATTTGTACAAATACTCCTTCTTCCCTAGCGCTATTAGAGCATGGAATGGGTTGCCTGAGCTAGCCAGGAAAACCAGTGACTTGGCAGAATTTAGGTCATTGGTTAATATGCATGACTAAATGCATGACGCGTAGGGCGTAATAATCTTTTTTTTTAAAGTAAAATTTGTATTTTATAAGATAAGATAAGAAGATGTAAAAACATAGTTGATAATCGCACTGATCTAAATATAATCCAACACATTCACTCTGACAATGACCTACACCTAGTGGAGGAATAGATTTAAGGTCTAGACCTGTGAGGAAATAGACTGAATGGAACGAAAGAAAGTTACGCACCAAAAAAAAAAAAAAGTCAACAAAAGCAGAACAAATGATAGTTATGTACTTTAGACATTAAGATGTCGGCAGAGAAATAAATAAATATAGACTGGCCGATAAAAGAGTTTTATGAAACACAAATTTGTGACTTGCAATTTTGTGTACTTTATTAAACAGCAGTGTAGTTTTGTTTAATCTCTAAGACTGAAGATCATGCAACTTTTCGGAATTCGGAGATCCGACAACAAAAGATATACATGTTTTCAAGTTACATGAAGTTATTTCCTTTTTCCAGTCTATATTTATCTATGTCTATGGATGTCGGTTTTTAAAGACAAATTTGTAAGACATTGCGAATAAAAATCTTTAGTCGTTGTGGTTTTGATCTTGAAAATCGCTAAGTTAAGTAATAAATAATAGGCTCAATGTTGGTATTTCATTGTAGTCTCTACACGGAAAGTGGGAGATTGATTATGAGTGATTGATTTAGTGATTGATTTAGTGATCGTTTCCCTTTTCAGACCTTGCGATCTATGGGGCAGATGATGTTAAGGTCATCTGTTTCTTTGGCCAACAGTTAACAAGCAGGGTGTTATGTGGCCAGCACAACGACCAACCGCCTTTACTTTACTTTACCCCAACTAATGTCAGGTACCCAATAGAGTTGGGTTGACTCAGGGGCGCCCTAAAAATCCAGAAATTCAAAATCCCAGTCTTCACCGGGATTCGAACCCAGGACCTCAGGTTCGGAAGCCAAGCGCTTAACCATTCGACCACCGCGCCCCTCAAAGCTTCTCTGAAGGCGTTCAGCATAGACCCAGGCACCTGGGAGACAAAGGCACATGGCAGAGCATCATGGTGTCGCGCTGTGACAACTGGCGCACAGGTTGCTGAGGAAAAAAGAACAACGCTGGCAGAAGAAAAACGCCAGAAAAGAAAAGCAAGACAAACGACACTAGCTCCAGCTGGAATAACCTGCCCAGTGTGCAGTCGAACATTCCGAGCTCACATAGGTCTCACCAGCCACATGAGGAGGCATAAAACCCCAGTGCAAAGCCCTCAGCCCCCCGGATGACAAAGTGGTCATCATCGAACCACAATGGACGAACTATATATAGATTTAGTGATCAGGATGAACCATTTTATATTGTACATCAGAACGACTTTAATTTTTATTTAGTTGTTACATCAAAATAGGGTATTTGAACAAACTTTTTTTCTTCAGAATAACAAACTTAATATTACCTTGACCCACTGGCGGATCCAGGGGGGGGGGGGGGCGGTAGGGGCGATCGCCGGACGAATTTTAGTATAGAATTCACACAATTTGTATACGAATTTATTACTTATTTTAATAATATATACTAATTATTTATATTTAAACCTATTTTTAGATTATTTCACCCCCCCCTCTAGTATGTTGGTCGACATGGTGGGGTCGGGAGGGGGCGATGGCATCAATTCCGCCCCCCCTAAACTGTCGAGTGGGGGGGGGGCGGTCCAATTTATATGTAGAAATCACATCTTGCTAACAGAATCAATTAAATATCTATATGATTAAAACTTGTTATTGATATTTTAACCGATCTTTATATTATGTCGTTACCCTCTTGGCCGATGGGGTGGGGATCGAATGCCTCTACTGCCCTTCCCAAATAAAACCTTTGAGTGGGGGGGCGGTCCTACTTATCGGAGAAATCATAGTTTGTGAACAAAATTAGTTGAATTAATATATAAATTTTATATTATGTCGCTCTCCTTCAGGTATTTTTGCCGATTCGGTGGGGTGGGGGGGGGGGGGCAATTGCATGTACTGCCCTCCCCACTCTAGCCCTCTGAGTGGGGGGGGGCGGTCCTATTTTTATGGAGAAATCATTGTATGTGAAAAAAATTAGGTGAATATGTATATAATATAAACTACGTGAACCCATTGTATATTATGTCGCACCACACTCTGATCTCAAATTTCATTAGTAGGCTTAAATATAAAATGAAAAAAAGGTTGTACCAGGTGGGAGGGGCGATATATGCAATCACCTTCCCCCCCATGGGACAAACCAATACTTTTTTTTTTTGTATTATAGTTAACAAATTACAAAATAACAAAAATCTGTCACTAATATAATTTATACATGCTATAAAATTAAGTTCTTATACCGAGTCGCCCCAACCCTATTCTTTAATGCCAAATGCAATCATTAGCGGAAATTATAAAAAGGAGTGAGGATTAATTATTTTCACTCTATCGCCCCCTCCCCTTTCCAGACAGAGTTTATGTAATTTCACATGAATTTATCTTAATTATTTTAAGAATGATTTTGCTTTGAAAAAGTTTTAATTGAAACGAAATTTTCAGTATAAGAGTCACGATTGAGATGATTTCTAAACCCAAATAATTTTTTTCCTAGTCGCCTTTTTCCAACATTTACTCAATCTGATATTTTCCTAGTTAAATAAGTTTTGGACTATAACTCACAATTTATGCTTGTATTTTATTGAATATTATTTATCGAATCATTTTTTTTCGGCGGCGATCTTCAAAGCCTTAATGTAAAGATGTGGGGTATCTTATCTTTTCAAGGAAAAAATTGATTTTATTTGCTATGTATTAAGGGCGTAAAAATTTATGTTAAAGTATTTTTCAACATTATTCAAAAGGTTCTTTATAATAGGATGAATAATGAGCTTTAGGTCAGGAGAATGCGTTTCTTCAGTGAAGAATGCAAGAAAACGCTTTTCGTGATTGGGCTTCGACCCGAACCCCACTGATGAATAATGAGCTATAAATGTTAGGGAAATGCGTTTCTGCAGTGAAGAATGCAAGAAAACGCTTTTTGCGTCGGGGCAAAGCCCCGAACCCCAATAATAAATAATGAGCTGAAGATGTCAGAAAAATGCGTTTCTGCAGTGAAAAAATGCATGAAAATGCTTTTTTCGTCGGGGCTTAGCCCCGAACCCCACTGATAAATAATGAGCTATAAATGTCAGGAGAATGCGTTTCTTCAGTGAAGAATGAAAGAAAACGCTTTTGGCGTTGGGGCTTCGCCCCGAACCCCACCGTAGGAATCTTACAGCGCTCCCCCAGACCCCCAAGCTTGCAAGAGAAAGGCCTCAACATCACTTTTTTATTTTTTCGCTGAACGCACGTTTATGAATAGGGTTAGGGTTTACTCGGCGTTAGGGTTAGGGTTTGGAAAAAAATCGCCCCCCCCCCCCACTCCAAAGTTCTGGATCCGCTAGTGCTTGACCTTCCAAACTTTGACCTACTCTAATTAGCCTATTTGGGTGAGACCTACATTTGTATCTGTGTATGTAAGTCAGACCTATCTTTTGTTTGCGCTTGTAGGTCAGACCTACCTTTGTCTGCGCAGGTGGGTGTAGTTGGAGTATCTCGGCATGAAGTCGATGACAGGTGAAAAGCTGCTCACCACCCACTTGTTGGCGCCTCCGCAATCAAAGTAGGGCGCCGTAAACTCGACCGGGAGACTGCGTGGGTCACTTTCTGACGCACTGGGAGATGCAGGGCCGAAGAAATGAAAGTCTTCAAAGGAATCTCGCTCAAACTGACCTAAACACAGAAACAATATACCATGAAGAAATTATCGCAAATCTAAAGGCTACTGTAACTATAACATCAACTATAAAGGAAAATATTAAAAAGACACATGATAAAGTCTGTAAAGTCAGAGAGAATTTTTTTTTAAACTAGTATGAATTTTGTTTTTACAAAGAATTCAAGCTCTCAGGTAATTGTGAATTATTAGGAAACATTACAGAAATCTTTTGTGTTACGGAATTATACAATTACGATTGTGCAAAGCAGTACGCAACAGGAACTTAGACTACCATTTGGTAACTCCTTTATCTAGTGACGCGATATTCACGACTGACCACGTCATCACATTTTATTCTATGGAGTCACATGTACAAGGGATGTGGAAACAGCTTCATCTTAGTCAGTTAATGTCAAATGAGCTCTAATCAGTGCTTAGAGAAGCCGAGTAATTTACTTGACCTGAAAGACTTAAGACAGCTTTGAAGCCGAGTAATTTAGATGGTGTGAAAGACTTAAGACAGCTTTGAAGCCGAGCAATTAAAATTGTTTGTACTTGTTGCCAAGTCAGCTTGATATGGGACTACTTAGACAAAATAATTAATTTTATTTAATTTTCATCTTCGTTGAATTTAAGAATCAGAAATAGGAATTATTGATAAAGATCTTATGTATTGTTATAACCCTGCCATGCACACCGCAATCCAAGATTGTGCAGAAAGTGCGCTTTATTAGTGACTAGACTAGAAAGGAGGTTGACATGAGAGAAGAAGGGAACGAGTTCCGCCCAAGTCTACAGACGAGAGGAAGATGCTGTGTTCAAGGCAGATGTCCTTTGTGTTTGTCATGTCTCCATGTAAATAAACATCATATATCTCGTTGAGTTGCCTCCCTTCAGTTATCACAGTATGTTGCTAATAATTATGGGATGATATGCTCCACATAAACATAAGGAAACTAAGAAACCATTTTACCTGTAACATTGGAATGTCTGATGCCTACGTAGTATGTAAATTTGGTCAGAGAGTCCATGTTTCCGATGAGATCTGGCATCCAGTTGGAATACCTAACAAACAAACACATTTATTATTTCAATTCTGCATTTCTTTTAAATATTTTACAGGAAAGTACCTCCTAGTATTGCCATTTCTCTAACAATTAATGTGTTTATCTTCCTTTGTGTTTATCTTCCTTTGTGTTTATCTTCCTTTGTGTTTATCTTCCTTTGTGTTTATCTTCCTTTGTGTTTATCTTCCTTTCTGCTATACAAAACCAAATTGATTAATTAGTACTAAATGTTTAACTAGTTGCAAATTTTTGGATTAATTCTTATATTGTTGTCGACTATAAATAATTATGCAAAATGTCAACTTGATCCGAGAATGGAAAATGGGTGAAGAAAAGTGCCAAAACGGAATAAGGAGACTCTCTCTCTCTCTCTCTCTCTCTCCATATATTGTATATTTACACATACACACACATCTTTCATTAAATAGCATTCAAACAAAATAAATTATCACCAACAATTAATTAACTCATTGTTTAATTGGATTTGGATTGGTTCATGTTTTGTTAGGTTTAACTGTGCAAAGTTTTAACTTGATCCGAGAATGGGAAATGGGAGAAAAAACGTGTTTAAACTTTTCACCAGACGGAGAGACAGACAGACAGAGTGAGTTGATATAAGCTTTGTAAAAACGATGAAAAACTAAATGTCAGGAAGCTGGACTCACTTGTTACGTGTGTTGGGGGGAAGAAGGAGAAAAAGAAAACCATTTAAGAAAGAAAAAAAAAAGATTATTTAAAGAAGAGATCTCTTATAGTAGTAGTATTCTAGTATTAGTTGTTTGCTATGAATATTTTATAACATTAATTAATTCATTTGTTTTTACAAAAATGTTTAAAAAAAAACAAATATCACTGACCATGGGTTCATCTTAAACCTCCTGTCTGTGTAGTTTGAATGTCCAGCACCCAAGTCCACTCCCTGAACTACTTGTCTTGTGGGTTCTCTGAGTAGATTATCCTGGTCCGATGTGTCATCCCAGCGATACAGTTTAGGACCAAACAATGGAAGAGTTTTGTTAAAAGGTACGGTGGTATACCTAGAACAAAGGGAAGACATCAATGTCAAAGCGTTTGATTTTCTTTGAATTGTTTCAGTTATGGTCCTTAGAATAATGAGTACACATAGTATACAAAGAATTAAAAGTCAATTTCTATTGTAAATATTCAACTAATATTTGAGCAATCTAAACGATTCACAAACAGTGTGACAGATATAAAATAGAAAGCGAATCTTTTTTTGTATCTTCAATTTTCCTTTTCATATAATTGACAAAAACAGTGAATACATGACATTAACACAAACTATATCTGATAAACAAAGCTTTTTTATAGGAGAGAAGTGTACATTTACAACCATATATCTCAATAATTCAATATTTATTTTCCTTTAGCGATAGGAAATAAAATTTATTAATCACCACTAATTAATAAATTAGTTATTTTTTTTTTTATTGATTCATATTTTGTTAGGGACAATGAATAATTGTGCAAAAAATCAGCTTGATCCCATAAAGGGAAGTTAGAGAAATAACGTGTACAAAATGTGTACAAGACAGACAGACAGACGGAGTGAGTTGTGAGTTGATACAAGCTTTGTAAATTAAAAAAGTAATAGACAGCAAAGCTACGGCATTCACATTAGCATGCAACGTTCTCGCTAAATAAGGGGCTTGGAGGATGACGTCATGTCGTTATGACGCTCCTGAGTCCACCTAATTCTAATGGGTACCTGGCATTAGTCAGAGAAAGTAAAGGCATTTAGTCTTTGTGCTGGTAAAATGGTCCACGTTGACCGTCGGCCATAGAAACAGATGACCTTTACAACATCTGCCCAATAGATCGCCAGCTCCCTAAATGGAACTTTACTTTTTTTGTCACTAACTGAGCCAACCTAGAGCCAACCTAGAGCCAACCTAGAGCCAACCTAGAATATATATATATATTTATAGATCTAGATCTATAAATAACATCTAAATAAATACAAATAAAAATGGACGCGAAACATGAGGATCTAATAGTTGTTTCCTGGCTACTGGATAGAGCCTTTCAGACCTCCTGTCAAAGGGGACCCACCTTTCATCTTTATAGTTACACACTTTGAGTACATAGGTATAACACATTGTAAATGAAATATAGAATAAGTATTATTTAGTGCCCTCTATCCAAATCTAAAAAAAAATTCATTTCTATGTTTTTGAATTACAAAGAAGGAAATCCGCTATTTTTTCTGATAAACTGTTTTAATATTTTCAAAAGCCAATTGCTTTCATTCTTATTTTCTTTTTGCTGCATTCGAGATGAATCTATTAAAACAGCGCAAGTTTCAATTAGGTCACGTGTAATGTGAATTGTGTTTGAAAGAGAGGTGAGGGGGAAGGTGGTTTGGGAAAGATGAAGACCTTGTGCCAAAACCAAACTAATACAGCTCTCTCTATGCTGTCCGACATGTAGATCATCCTGGTTTTCAGTCATGTCTCACTGACCTGCCCATTGTCTCACAATTCCCTCAACTCCCCTTGCGACATGTGCCATGTCCCTTTTGTCAAGGTCTGTTATGTAACAAAGGCGCGATAAGTTATGACAACCCAAACGAACCAACTAAATCAGCTACATGTCACGATCTGCAGGGATTTCATTCCACCGACATACACCCTCCTTTACCTATAAACCTTAACACCTCAATGCTCAATGCCTTTTTTTTTTAAATCCTAAACTTATTAAAAGATAAAGAGGCTTAGCGCTATACAAGTAGAATGTTAAAAGTGATATGAAAATTTAAACTTTTTATTTATTGGCATGCGCTTATCACAACTGGAGATAAATCGTGTTCTGCATAATTTATTCAGATTATCGTTACTTTCTGCAGATAATTGTAATCTTTGTGGAGAACAAAAAGTTTCTTACACTTGTGTTGATTTCGTTTTTCGATTTGTTTGAAGTTGGGAATGAGGAACTAATTAAAAAGTCTAGTCTTGATATCTCCAAGTATTTAATCCGATATTTACATTTTCATTGCAAAAGATCTTTTATAAGTAACATATCAGACGTATTTTAACATTTTTAGCGGCCCCCGAAAGGGGAAAAGACACTATTAGTTTTGTGCGAAATGTCTGTCCGTCTGTCCTTCCGTCCCGTTTAGATATCGTAAACTAGAAAAGATATTGAAAACCCGACATCACAATATTTTAGACCATTCAAAGTTCTGATGCAAAGGCTACTTTTTTTTTCTAAAAGCGAAAAATCTAATTTTTAAAATCAGTTATGCAAGCAGTTTTTTAAAGAGAAAAAGCTAATTAGTATGCATTATAAGTTAGACCTAATTTAAAACGAATATTAATCTTGTAAACTTCATTTTTCTTTAATTTTTTTTTTTCGAATAAGAGATTGAGCTTTTTCAAAACAAATATATTACTTATAAGACATCAGTTAGGCCAGGGGAGGCGCGGTGGTTGAGCGGTAAAGCGCTTGGCTTCAGAACCGGAGGTCCCGGGTTCGAATCCTGGTGAAGACTGGGATTTTCAACTTTGGAATCTTTGGGCGCCTCTAAGTCCAATAAGCTCTAATGGGTACCTGACATTAATTGGGGAAAAGCAACGGCGGTTGGTCGTTGTGCTGGCTACATGACACCCTCGTTAACCTTAGGCCACAAAAACATATGAACTTTACATCATCTGCCCTATAGACCACAAGGTCTGAAAGGGGAACTAGTTAGGCCAGGTTCACATCTAACTTTCACCTATCCTTTGATTTGCGGGACCGTTGGGGCACTACACAAGATCTGTTAACCTTTTTTCTCCATTCTTATCTCTTATTTGTCTTTGATATAATTTCATACGGATGTTCTTTCTGAAAATATTGAAGCCTGGGGGCCGATTTTGAGTTTGTGTTTCCACACAAACTGTCTTTTGTAACCTTGTTAGATATTAATATGGTTATTTTTTATTCAATGTAGACATTTTATCGTATTTAGAAAACATTTGTTTGGAATTTAATAATTGGACAAATTTGAAACTTACTGGACATTTTAAAAAGAATTGGGATGTCATGGGGGTGGGAATAAGTAGAGAATTTTAGAACATTTTTTTAAAATGTACAACACTTGTATACACTTGAACAAAACACTTGTATACACTTGAACAAAACACTTGTATACACTTGAACGAAACACTTGTATACACTTGAACAAAACACTTGTATACACTTCCACAAAACACTTGTATACACTTCCACAAAACACTTGTATACACTTCAACAAATGTGTATACACCTCAACAACTGTGTATACACTTCAACAAAACACTTTGAGACAATTTTGAAAACATTTCTGACACTTACTTTTAAACTTTTTTTCTTTTTTTTTTAATAAACAAAAACAAAACAATTTTATCACTCAATCACTATTAAATCACTTAAGGACTATTAGATGACTTAATCACTATTAGATCATCCTCTCTTCAAAGACTTATGATAGTGTAAGTTTGTAAACATTCGTTTATGTCAAGGTTA
This sequence comes from Biomphalaria glabrata, assembly GCF_947242115.1. Lineage (NCBI taxonomy): Eukaryota > Metazoa > Mollusca > Gastropoda > Planorbidae > Biomphalaria > Biomphalaria glabrata. Next base: position 19,141,594 of record NC_074717.1, read on the forward strand.
AATTGTGCACATAATAGTATGGTTGGATAGTTAAATAGATAAAGTGTCGCTCTCTTGAATAATAATAATAATAATAATAATAATCTTTATTGTCCGTATGGAAATTTGTATTACAATTTGTGCATTACACCAAAAAAAAACTTAAGAACTATAAGAAACCAAAGTGGTATGATGTACTACGCCGGGCTCCCCATCTGAACAGTGTTTATTAACTTTCTAAAGGGGTTGTAATTTAGCCTTGGCTCATCTGCCTGGGCACCCCTAACAGTCTAGCAGTCAATTTATGCAATGAATATCCAGAAACGAATAAACCAAATATTAACGTAATATAATGAATAACAATATTGCATATAACAATAAAAGGTTTAATGGGTTAATGATATGATGAGACAAACATTACGAATGAATATCTATAGCATTTACAAGGCAATTACAAGTTACATTCAAAGGAACTATAGCACAGCTTAATCTCAGTGCCATAGTCGATCAGGACTCACAACGCCCCACCCCAACGCCACGGGCAACAATAGTCAAATACCAAGCCTACAACTCAGACTCGACTCCAGCACAGTCCCAAGCCTGCGTCCCCAATAATGGGGCAAGAAAACCACACCGAGAACTTCATCTCAAGGCAAAACAAGAGATGTGGTGGTGTATCCTCCATAGTAACCGCTTCTTCTATAGATAGGTTTTCAAACCGAAATGAATTATTTCCTTTAATTCTCTAATCTTCTGTCTAGAAACTTGAAGCTTCTAGGAAGAAATGTGTAGGTCTAAATAAACTTCCTGTTTACACTGGCAACACGTGGATGGAAGAGAGTCCCAGCAGCCATGTCACTTTCCAACTTGATGGTCTCCCAGACAGAAGTTTGCAAGACAGTCCTATGGAAGAGAGTCCCAGCAGTCATGTCACTTTCCAACTTGATGGTCTCCCAGACAGAACAGTTTGCAAGACAGTCCTATGGAAGAAATTCCCAGCAGCCATGTCACTTTCCAACTTGATTGTCTCCCAGACAGAAGTTTGCAAGACAGTCCTATGGAAGAGAGTCCCAGCAGCCATGTCACTTTCCAACTTGATCGTCTCCCAGACAGAACAGTTTGTAAGACAGTCCTATGGAAGAGATTCCCAGCAGTCATGTCACTTTCCAACTTGATGGTCTCCCAGACAGAGGTTTGCAAGACGGTCCTATGGAAGAGAACTTCCTGTATTTCCAGACTCTTCGACTACCTGTTTGTACAACTAAATAGAAGTAGAAAAAGTCTCCACTCTGTTGCGTACACCACATGACACCGAATGATTGTAATTGAGGATTTCTATGTAACATTTTGTCACGTGATATTTGTTAGGAAAGAAATCTTGGAGAAGGTTTTTAGCGACTCAGTTTTTTGTATAGCACACTAAGATTTTATTTATCGTGGGGAAATATATTAATTTGTAATTCTGTTAAAAAAAAAAGCGCATGACACTGGTAGTCGAAATCCCAATTCCATATATAACTGATAACAATAAATAGGTAGGTATATTTCGGGTTCCTTGTGTACAGGATATAGGTAAAGTGGATAACATTTAAATTTTAAAATGTATACATTAGCATTTGTGCACATTTTAGCACAATCAAATGTAGGTTATTTGACTTTTAGCACAAGGTAAGTTTTATTTACAAAAGTATAGCAACCTTGACATTGGTTGACCTATTCATCTGTAAATCCCTCCAAATCGTCTTCTTTTTATTTTCTTATATTTTACTTGAGGTTACTTTATATCGCTCTTAGATTTCTACGTATCACATTCTCTTCTTTTACTTTATTACTGTATTTGATCTCTTAAAGAATGTAAACTGGATCTTAAACATCAAACTCTAATAAGAGAGGAGATTGCTCTGTTCGGCAAATTCCCACTGTGTTTATAGAAGGTAGGTAAAAGAATGTCGGAAAATTTTGTTTCGCTTTGACAGCACGCAACATTTCTGCTACAATTGGTGGGGAGGGGGGAGAACGTGAAGTCCTACTTACCAGTTCGGGTAGTGGCAGTGGTTGTCGAAGAAGAGTGAGCTCCCGTTGAGAACTTTGGGGTTTGCGTTGATATCCGCGGTGGCGCTGTAGTAGAAGTAGACCCACCCGGGCTGTTTGGCAAAGTTAGACGAAGTATTCATCCTCTGTAGAATGTAGCTGGACAAACACAAATGTATATGATCAACAATATAAACCAAAAAGAAATACTATAGTTTTTACACTTAATATGCACCCTTGTTATCTAAAGTGTACACGCAACTCCCGGACATAGAAAAATCAGATATTAAGGACTACATATTGGAAACAGGAACGGTGAGAAGGAAACAGATCACAAACTTTAGCGTAGATCACATTTTACAAAAAACAATTTAAAAATTGCTAACCTCCTGTTGTAATAGAGAAAGGTAAAACCAAACATGTGTCCCACTATCTTTCCACAAATATCTGGTCACCTTAGCGTAGGTGTGATAAACTATTTGTGATAGCATATTTGTGAAAATATATCTTGTGATAACATATCGGTGATAAAATGTCTGTGAATGCAAAGTTGTGATAGCTTATCAGTGATAACAAAAAATAACATTTTTGTGATAGCATATCTGTGATAACATATCTGTGATAACATGTCTGTGATAGCATATCTGTCATGACATAACTTTAATACTATATCTCTTATAATATATCTTTTATTGCATATCTGTGGTGAAATGTTTTATAACATGTCTGTTACAGCATTATCTGTGATGGCATATCTGTGATGGCATATCTGTGATGGCATATCTGTAAGACGTTTTAAAAAGCAAAGGTTTTCAATATCTTCTTATCAGCATCATCAACTGGTTTGTTACTTTGCTGCTTCTCCTATTTCTTCCTGATGACATTTCCTGGCTGAGCTTCTTTGCCTAAACATTGAAAGTGTAAGGAGACAGGAACTCAAATATCTAGGACTATGTGAAAGTGTAAGGAGACAGGAACTCAAATATCTAGGACTATGTGAAAGTGTAGAGAGACAAGAACTCAAATATCTAGGACTATGTGAAAGTGTAAGGAGACAGGAACTCAAATATCAAGGACTATGTGAAAGTGTAGAGAGACAAGAACTCAAATATCTAGGACTATGTGAAAGTGTAGAGACAAGAACTCAAATATCAAGGACTATGTGAAAGTGTAGAGAGACAAGAACTCAAATATCAAGGACTATGTGAAAGTGTAGAGAGACAAGAACTCAAATATCACGGACTATGTGAAAGTGTAGAGAGACAAGAACTCAAATATCAAGGACTATGTGAAAGTGTAGAGAGACAAGAACTCAAATATCAAGGACTATGTGAAAGTGTAGAGAGACAAGAACTCAAATATCAAGGACTATGTGAAAGTGTAGAGACAAGAACTCAAATATCAAGGACTATGTGAAAGTGTAGAGAGACAAGAACTCAAATATCAAGGACTATGTGAAAGTGTAGAGAGACAAGAACTCAAATATCAAGGACTATGTGAAAGTGTAGAGAGACAAGAACTCAAATATCAAGGACTATGTGAAAGTGTAGAGAGACAAGAACTCAAATATCAAGGACTATGTGAAAGTGTAGAGACAAGAACTCAAATATCAAGGACTATGTGAAAGTGTAGAGAGACAAGAACTCAAATATCAAGGACTATGTGAAAGTGTAGAGACAAGAACTCAAATATCAAGGACTATGTGAAAGTGTAGAGACAAGAACTCAAATATCAAGGACTATGTGAAAGTGTAGAGAGACAAGAACTCAAATATCAAGGACTATGTGAAAGTGTAGATACAAGAACTCAAATATCAAGGACTATGTGAAAGTGTAGAGAGACAAGAACTCAAATATCTAGGACTATGTGAAAGTGTAGAGACAAGAACTCAAATATCAAGGACTATGTGAAAGTGTAGAGAGACAAGAACTCAAATATCAAGGACTATGTGAAAGTGTAGAGACAAGAACTCAAATATCAAGGTCTATGTGAAAGTGTAGAGACAAGAACTCAAATATCAAGGACTATGTGAAAGTGTAGAGAGACAAGAACTCAAATATCAAGGACTATGTGAAAGTGTAGAGACAAGAACTCAAATATCAAGGACTATGTGAAAGTGTAGAGAGACAAGAACTCAAATATCAAGGACTATGTGAAAGTGTAGAGACAAGAACTCAAATATCAAGGACTATGTGAAAGTGTAGAGAGACAAGAACTCAAATATCTAGGACTATGTGAAAGTGTAGAGACAAGAACTCAAATATCAAGGACTATGTGAAAGTGTAGAGACAAGAACTCAAATATCAAGGACTATGTGAAAGTGTAGAGAGACAAGAACTCAAATATCTAGGACTATGTGAAAGTGTAAGGAGACAGGAACTCAAATATCAAGGACTATGTGAAAGTGTAGAGAGACAAGAACTCAAATATCTAGGACTATGTGAAAGTGTAGAGACAAGAACTCAAATATCAAGGACTATGTGAAAGTGTAGAGAGACAAGAACTCAAATATCAAGGACTATGTGAAAGTGTAGAGAGACAAGAACTCAAATATCACGGACTATGTGAAAGTGTAGAGAGACAAGAACTCAAATATCAAGGACTATGTGAAAGTGTAGAGAGACAAGAACTCAAATATCAAGGACTATGTGAAAGTGTAGAGAGACAAGAACTCAAATATCAAGGACTATGTGAAAGTGTAGAGACAAGAACTCAAATATCAAGGACTATGTGAAAGTGTAGAGAGACAAGAACTCAAATATCAAGGACTATGTGAAAGTGTAGAGAGACAAGAACTCAAATATCAAGGACTATGTGAAAGTGTAGAGAGACAAGAACTCAAATATCAAGGACTATGTGAAAGTGTAGAGAGACAAGAACTCAAATATCAAGGACTATGTGAAAGTGTAGAGACAAGAACTCAAATATCAAGGACTATGTGAAAGTGTAGAGAGACAAGAACTCAAATATCAAGGACTATGTGAAAGTGTAGAGACAAGAACTCAAATATCAAGGACTATGTGAAAGTGTAGAGACAAGAACTCAAATATCAAGGACTATGTGAAAGTGTAGAGAGACAAGAACTCAAATATCAAGGACTATGTGAAAGTGTAGATACAAGAACTCAAATATCAAGGACTATGTGAAAGTGTAGAGAGACAAGAACTCAAATATCTAGGACTATGTGAAAGTGTAGAGACAAGAACTCAAATATCAAGGACTATGTGAAAGTGTAGAGAGACAAGAACTCAAATATCAAGGACTATGTGAAAGTGTAGAGACAAGAACTCAAATATCAAGGTCTATGTGAAAGTGTAGAGACAAGAACTCAAATATCAAGGACTATGTGAAAGTGTAGAGAGACAAGAACTCAAATATCAAGGACTATGTGAAAGTGTAGAGACAAGAACTCAAATATCAAGGACTATGTGAAAGTGTAGAGAGACAAGAACTCAAATATCAAGGACTATGTGAAAGTGTAGAGACAAGAACTCAAATATCAAGGACTATGTGAAAGTGTAGAGAGACAAGAACTCAAATATCAAGGACTATGTGAAAGTGTAGAGAGACAAGAACTCAAATATCAAGGACTATGTGAAAGTGTAGAGACAAGAACTCAAATATCAAGGTGGGAAGCGTGGTCGAGAGGCCAAGTGCGCTTGAACTTGGCTTGGCTTGGCTACCTAGAAGGGGGCTCGAGGTTCGACACCCGACTCGGGCAGAGTTGTGTTTACTGAGCGCCCAAAGGCAGCACGGAAAACCAACTCCTAGATACCCCCTCCCCCCCACCGGTCCACAAATGAGATTGGACCAAAAGCGCTCTGAGCATGCTCTAAGCATGAAAGTAGCGCTATATAAAAGCAATAATAAAAAAAAAAAAAAAAAAAAAAAATATCAAGGACTATGTGAAAGTGTAGAGACAAGAACTCAAATATCAAGGACTATGTGAAAGTGTAGAGAGACAAGAACTCAAATATCAAGGACTATGTGAAAGTGTAGAGACAAGAACTCAAATATCAAGGACTATGTGAAAGTGTAGAGAGACAAGAACTCAAATATCAAGGACTATGTGAAAGTGTAGAGACAAGAACTCAAATATCAAGGACTATGTGAAAGTGTAGAGAGACAAGAACTCAAATATCAAGGACTATGTGAAAGTGTAGAGAGACAAGAACTCAAATATCAAGGACTATGTGAAAGTGTAGAGACAAGAACTCAAATATCAAGGACTATGTGAAAGTGTAGAGACAAGAACTCAAATATCAAGGACTATGTGAAACTTTTTCTTTTGTTTCGACTTGCTCGCTTCCATTCTTAATTGTTGTTTATTTCCTTTTTGTTTGGAGTCACGTAAACTTTCTCGTATTTATTTTCAAACACAAAACTTTTGTTCTATTTTCAACTATGTTCGGAACCTTATATCAAGAAACACCAACTGGTTCAATGGTTACCCAAACAGGTACTCGAACCGAAGATTGGCAACTAGATTATTCAGCGAAGACATAGTTTTTTTTTTCTGTTGTTTTTTTTAAATAACAATTATGTTGGGGGTATGTAGAAACACCTACTGGTTCAATAGTTACCCCAGACAGGTACGCGAACCGAAGATTGGCAACTAGATAATTCAGCGAAGACAATAATTTTTTTTTGTATAACAATTATGTTGGGGGTATGTACGACTGTATACTTTACCTGTAAAAGAAGGCTCTATTGAGCGCCATATTGTGGATGTGTACCAGAGAGGAACGGTTCCGGTACCAAGTCTTGGACAGCAGGGTGTTGAAGTAGGGCAGCTGAGATACCACATCTTTCCTTAAGGTCAGCTGCTCTTTGCTCTTGGCCCTACAATTCTTCGCGTTGACCGAGTCCATGTGAGCGATGATCTCATCGTAGCGGTCAACTGCCATCCACGTGAACTTGGTCTTCGCCTGAGCCCCGAGAAGAAAGATGGCCAGAGCCAAAGTCATTCCTGGAAACACTACAACTGTCAGATGTTGGACAATAAGATGTGATCTTCTGGACATGTTTCTGGCCGTTTTTTGATGTAAGTATTCAGAGCTGATAATCAACAATGTCTTAACAAGTGGCTGAAACAGAAAATAAATAGTCAAACAAAAAAAAACAACAACAGCACATTTTAGTTTAACATAAAAAAAAAAGTATTTTTAAAAGAAGCCATAAATATGGCATACTTTTTTAAAAAACTTGAGTGAACTTGCATGATTAGCGTTAGGAGTCGCTGGCTGTTTTCCGAGTAAGCTTTAGGGGGAGAACACCGTCCAATTGCGGCCGTATCTTATTTTTTCATTATTTCATGCTCATCTCCCTTAGCTAAGTACATTTTCATTACAAAACAAAATGAATTAATGACGACTTATGGATTAAATAATTACTAATTGGTTCATGTTTTTATTGGTTCATGTTTTTATTGGTTACTGTTATTGACAGCGACTAATTGTGCAACGTTTCAACTTGAAAGTGGGAGAAATCACGTGGGCGAGATTTTTACCAGACAGACAGGCGGGTTGGGTGAGTTTGGTCAAATGTAGAATGAAATAGAAAATAAATTTACTCCACAAGCCACTTGGATCGACCTGCATTTAAATACATATATATCTAAACTTTATATATATATATATATATATATATATATATATATATATATATATATATATATATATATATATATATATATATATATATGCCTATGATCTAAATCTATTTCGATCTCGTAAAAAAATCAAAAGTGATATTTTTTTAATGTACATATCTAAACTTAGACTAGAGATCTATATCTAGAATTAAAATGAAAATGCTAGGTCTATTTTTATATAATGAAGAATTAATTGAGGTCAACAATTCTCGTAGATAGATTGAACATTTCAGCAATTCTTGCTATTGAGCGTGACCTATGAAGGAAACAGAAGTTGTCTGCTCTACTGTCTGACTACACGCAAGGCTCGTACAGTTCAGTTTCATTGGGATGTCTGCTCTACTGTCTGACTTCGCTACACGCAAGGCTCGTACAGTTCAGTTTCATTGGGATGTCTGCTCTACTGTCTGACTACACGCAAGGCTCGTACAGTTCAGTTTCATTGGGATGTCTGCTCTACTGTCTGACTTCGCTACACGCAAGGCTCGTACAGTTCAGTTTCATTGGGATGTCTGCTCTAGGCCTACTGTCTGACTACACGCAAGGCTCGTACAGTTCAGTTTCATTGGGATGTTTGCTTCTTTTCTAATACCAAAACATTAATTTCCACTTAATATCCTTATCCCTACCCAAACTGGGACCCCGCGCATTCCGTTTTGCATAAGGCATCGCAATTGTTAGGGCCGGCCTTGCTGAAGGTCATCGGCCTTATGGATGTTAACAAAGCGCGTCTGAGTTGAAGTCGTTGATAACACTGCGTCCTATGTTTGGATTCCTTGACTAAAACCAGCAGGCTGTCTCTGTTCATCTAGACACAAATCTAGTCATGCGTAAACACTTTTACCTGGGCTTTTTTTTTATACCCAGTTGTAAAACTCAGAGCGAACAAAAAATACATAGGATTTGAACAGTTCCCCTATGAGAATTTATGCTCTATTCACTGTCTACAAAGTGGGCAGTCTATAAATTCCTCAAGGAATACGCACAGCAGCAAACACATTTACATAAAAGTTTAGTCTGAAGATCTATGCCTTATTTAAGACTCTCATTCAAACTTTTATATAAATATGTGGTTACTTTCACTTCTCTCCCTATTCCCAATCAAAAATTAAATTAATTAATTAATAATAAATGGTCAAAAGCACGATTTTACTTTGCATTTGTATTACTTATAATAAAAACTTAATAAAAAAGACAGTCTTGCTGCCTACCCCTCTACATCATACAGACGTAATCCCCGTTGTAAAGAGCAGATTACTGTGAATAGTCTTCAGTATGAAAATCTCCGTTAGTTATCTGCGATTGTTCTATTTGCTCATATGCAGGCTATTTGGTCGTAGAACTATTTCTGAACTGGTCAATTTGTTACTAGACAAATAATAATGCAAAGAACTTCTCATTTTATTTTGTGTACTTACAGTCATGGAAGAATAAAGTTGAATAACTATTTGGTCCCTTTTAGTCTAATAGGTAATGGATCATGTTATTGACTAGTGGCACCCTGGCCTATCCTATCAATAGATCTAACAAAGGCTTTGATCTATTTTGTTTTTCGCCTAATGTGCTAAATTATTGGTTGTTACATATACATCTAAATCAGTGGTTCCCATACTTAACCACTTGACATGCTTTCAAGCATTTGGCCGCCTTTTACGTTTGTGTAACAAATCATCTTCAAATGTAGCCCGTTTGTTCAATGATTTCTTCTTGTTGTACAGATTTATTAAGTACATTGAAAGGAGAACGAAGCAAAACAACATTAATACGTAAAGGAAATCACAAACAAACGTTTTTTTAGTTGCTGCTTTCATAGTAAGGTTTGTTAGGAAAATTATATTCTGTATCGGTTGTCGTTCTTATGTTTACATGTGCTTGTAACTCGTCCGAAAGAATGTGTTCACGAAATGTGTGTTGTATAGTCATTCAGTGTGTTAAAGCCAGACTAAGTGGACTTGGCTTTCGACTGTGTTATCATTATGTTCATAATAAGGTTCAATATTAAAACTTCTCGTTTATTGATGTCAAGTTTGTTTTTATTTGAATGTTGACCCCTTGCTGTAGCTTTTTCCAATAGACATGAAGATGGCTAAACAATGAAAAACTTACTGGTGATGTTCAATAATATCTGATAATTATAAAAATACAACCTCTGATTTCCTTATTTAAAATGTATTTTAAACTCTTCATTAGAACTTATGTAAAGCAGTTCCTGTTGTACTGTCTTGATTATAAATTGAGCTATGACTATATACAGATTATCCTCAAACCTCAATTGCAATACAAATAGAAGGCGTTTAAATGTTTGACATAATTCATTAAATTCTTATTAGAAATACTGAGATTTTGGACTTAGTTTTGATCAAATTTAGTTTATTTCATGTAGCTGCAAGTTCATTACATTCAATTAATGAGTCAAGTCGGTTCAAAAGTTTCTTTCTAATGTACACTTGATTTCATGTTTATGTTTTCAAAATAGGATCCTAACATCCAAGCGCTCAAAAAGAGTGTTGAATAGAGAACAAAATATTGTCATGCATTAATTAAACCTATTAACAACCAATGTACTTCAGTGTGAAGGAACAATTGAAAACGTTATAGACAAAGATTAGTTCTTTAGATCTATAGTAAAACAAACATATTCCAATACTAAAGCTTCATTACCAAGCAAGATTTATTTCTCCAGATTTATAGAGAAATATGTCGTTTGCAAATAATTACATAAGAAGCCTTCAATGCCACATGTTACGTCATCATTGCGACTTTGATTTCTTTTTATGATGCCAAATGTAAGATTGTGTACACCATTTGTTTTTTTAAACTTATTCAGTGTCTGGCAAAATAAAATTGTCTGCTAAAGTGCGCGGTTCTCATAATGTTATTATTAGTAAAGCTATTTTCAGACGCTTGTAAAGCAGCATCTCTTGTTTGCGATGTTGACGTGAGCATTTTGTCCACTCTGGTCTTATTATAAACATCATTTTTGAGTGTTGGAATCTCTTCTCATCCTGAACTATTAGATCAGGGGGACATCATTTCCAAAGATCCTCCAGTTTAGATCTTTTCCTCGTGTATTTAATCTTGTTGCATAAAAGGCACCTGGTAATGATTGTCTAGACAGAGAAGGAATAAAGCCAAATTTAAGATAATCTAACACTGTACTGTCTAGATTTCTGATTATATTCGCAATATTTGGCCAAGTTTAATTTTAGTTTCATGTAGCAACAATTAAACTATTTCAATGAGATGTTAGAATGTAATTTTTTTTTAAATAATCATTCCAAAAAAAAAGGTCCAATTTAAACGATTGTAAATGTAAATTCTAAGTGTGCATCAGTAAATTTCATTTTACATTAATGTTCACGGAATCAAAGGGAAATGAAATTGAAAATCTCGACCTGCATAATTGTGATCACTATCGTACATCAGCATTTACATCTCAGAGACACCCACCCCCTCCACGATTTATGTTTTCTCTTCCATCGACTCCTTGGAAGTTGTCCTAGATCCTTTGGGAGTGACTGATCCTAATCCTAACCTTGGAAGTTGTCCTAGATCCTTTGGGAGTGACTGATCCTAATCCTAACTTTGGAAGTTGTCGTAGATCCTTTGGGAGAGACTGATCCTAATCCGAACCTTGGAAGTTGTCCTAGATCCTTTGGGAGTGACTGATCCTAATCCTAACCTTGGAAGTTGTCGTAGATCCTTTGGGAGAGACTGATCCTAATCCGAACCTTGGAAGTTGTCCTAGATCCTTTGGGAGAGACTGATCCTAATCCTAACCTTGGAAGTTGTCCTAGATCCTTTGGGAGAGACTGATCCTAATCCTAACCTTGGAAGTTGTCCTAGATCCTTTGGGAGTGACTGATCCTAATCCTAACCTTGGAAGTTGTCCTAGATCCTTTGGGAGTGACTGATCCTAATCCTAACCTTGGAAGTTGTCCTAGATCCTTTGGGAGAGACTGATCCTTATCCAAGTCATTTTCTTTAGTTACAGCGCCCTGGATCTGAGTATCGTTTCATTGACTTGCATTCTGCCGAGATCATCATTTTTAAATAGTAATATTTTTTCTCGGTTTATATATTAGCTTTGTTTCTTTGACCCAGTTATATTTTGTTTTATTAAATATTGAAAAGTATAGATATATATTTCTACATACATCTTATCTATACTTGATCAAGACATAGAGATCCACTCATAGAAGGAATGACCCCACATGATGAAAGAACCCAGTCGAGTAGATTAATATAGATCAAGAGAGGATTGATAACATAATGACAATAACATCATATCGCTTCTCTATGAAACTTAATCTTATAATAAAAAAAAAAAAGAAAATTTACATTTCTTAGTACTTTAAAATTTGTTTGCGTAATATTAATTAAGTTGGATCTAGATTCGAGTTCCATGTATAACCATTGTGACCTCTGGTGTCAACTGGCAGGAAAGATCGACGTGATAGTAAAGTTAATCTTTTCAGAAATTTAAAACTAAGGCAAATGTATCAATAAAAAATCTTTTAAAACAAAATTGTCAATAAACAAGGTTACAAAAGACAGTTTGTGTGGAAACACAAACTCAAAATCGGCCCCCGAAAAGGTCCATCCAGGCAAGCTTCAATATTTTCAGAAACAACATGCAAATGAAATTATATCAAAGACAAATGAGAGATAAGAATGGAGAAAGAAGGTTAACAGGTCTTGTGTAGTGCCCCAACGGTCCCGCAGATCAAAGGATAGGTGAAAGTGAATGTAAAGTTAGATGTGAACCTGGCCTAACTAGTTTCACTTTTAGACCTTGTGGTCTATAGGACAGATGATGTAAAGCTCATCTGTTTTTGTGGCCTACGATTAGCGAGGGTGTCATGTAGCCAGCACAACGACCAACCGCCTATACTTTTCCCCAACTAATGTCAGGTACCCATTAGAGCTGAGTGGACTCAGAGGCGCCCAAAGATTCCAAAGTTGAAAATCCCAGTCTTCACCAGGATTTGAACCCGGACCCTCAGTTCGGAAGCCAAGCGCTTTACGAACTCAGCCACCGCGCCTCCCTTGGCCTAACTGATGTCTTATAATTGATCCAATTGTTTAGAAAAAGCTCAATCTCTTATTCGAATCTACTTTGCAATAAAAATTAAGTTCTTAAAAATGAAGTTTATAAGATTACTATTCATTTAAAATTAGGTCTAACTTATAATGCATACTAATTAGCTTTTTCTCTTTAAAAAACTGCTTGCATAACTGATTTTAAAAATTAGATTTTTCGCTTTCAGAAAAAAAAAAGTAGCCGTTGCATCAGAACTTAAAATGGTCTAAAATATTGTGATGTTGGGTTTTCAATATCTTTCGCGTTTACGAGATCTAAACGGGACGGACGGACAGACGGTCAGACGGACAGACGGACAGACATTTCGCACAAAACTAATAGCGACTTTTCCCCTTTCGGGGGCCGCTAATAAGTGAAACAATTTTATAATTTAATTTTGTAAAGAGACATAAATAGTTTTCGTTTGTTACTTTATGTCTATAGGTCTGTGAGTTGATAAATCGCGGATAAGAATTTGATTCAGTTTTCCAGTCTAGATATAATATATATAGGTCTGTGGCTGAAATGTTTTTTTGAAATAGTATTTTCAATATATTTTCTAGATTCTGAGATTAATGGGATGGGCGCACTGTCAGACAGACCATACAATACTATAGTGGCTTTTCGTTTTTGGGGCACTAAATACCTACCAAAAAATATCTTTTCTTTTATGATGGAATTGTAAAAAAAAAATTGAAAAAATAAAAATCAGTGGAATTAAAACAACAACAACAATTTGAGGAAGAAAAAAAAGGTCCAGATTGCACATGCTTCTGCCCGCCCCCCTTTATATGAAGGTATTTTGTAGGGAACACAATGACAATCCTAATTTATTTGTACCGGCAAATAGTAAACGCTCTTTAACGCTGTGACCCAAACCCATTCTATAAGCCCTCCCAGCCAATACAACGGGCTTGAACTAAAGATCTAGCATTAAAGTCTACTCCCTCCATATACAGGGGCTACAGAGTTACTATACACACAGTACATGCGTTAGAAGTTAAAAGTGACTACATAAACAGATTGGACGGGTAGAATAAGCCTGCATTGGTTAATGGCCTCTCATGCAAGTTAAAGGCCTCTCATGCAAGTTAAAGGCCTCTCATGCAAGTTAATGGCCTCTCATGCAAGTTAAACGCCTCTACAACTCAGCGACACTCAGCGCGTGCACCTTTTCATTACTTTTCGATATTTAGCCTTTTGGCAAATAGTCCATCAAAGGTACACCTATAGAGAACATAAACCAAATTGAATCCACAAAAAGAATACAATTTTAAGTATTTGCATTGCATTTCTTTTCTTAGCCTCTTTTCAAACAAGTTCAATATAGACAAGTTTAATATATACAAGTTCAATATAGACAAGTTCAATATATACAAGTTCAATATAGACAAGTTCAATATATACAAGTTCAATATAGACAAGTTCAATATAGACAAGTTCAATATAGACAAGTTCAATATAGACAAGTTCAATATAGACAAGTTCAATATAGACAAGTTCAATATATATATAAAGTGCTAGGAGTTTTACGTGATACTTACCTGTTTGTTTTAAAATTTAAAGTAAAATTGTAGCTTCTGGGATGTAAGTTTCCTAGTTGAAAATACAAAACTTCACATAATGTCAAACATAAAAAGAATTTATTTCCCAAAAAGTTATTGCAAGCAGAGCATTAGATTAGCTTATTACTATTCAGTTCGCTGCACCTTATTATTTTATAGAGTCGGGTTCAAAGTTGAACATTGATAGGTTGCTCCGCCCACCTCTCGTTTGGATTGGGAGAAAAAGAAAAGTTATACCTGTTCACGTAATTGGGAGAGGTTCTCAAAATTTGTAGACATGGACTGCCCAAGCGCCTTGGATTATTGTTGGGAGAGGCTCTCAACATTTATAGACATGGTCATGTTTACTCTTTGGACAAAGGTTCTCAACATTTGTAGATATGGACTGCTCAAGCAGTCTCGGATCTTCGTTGGTAGAGTTTCTCAACATTTGTAGAAATCGGACTACTCAAGCATCCTATAAATATCTCAAGCAGCCCTATAAATATAACTTTTTGAGACTCAAAGACAGGAGCAGACGACCAAAAGGCAACGTTCGTAGACAACGGCGTGTCTGCATTAGACGTGGCTAATATGCCGGTGGCAACTGAGTTTGCGTGGTCTTGTAAATAGAGAAATCAAATAAAATGTTTATTATAGCAATAATAATAAACATAAATTTGAATTATAAATAGTATACACATATATTAAGAACATATACAGTATTTAAATATTAGTAAACTTATAGAGACAGTGCAACATTTAAAAGAAAGATTCGTTGCGTTAAATTGTTTCATCTCCCATGTTTGAGTCTAGAGTTTGGTAATAGCGTCCAGGGTAAAGTGGTCGTCTTTCAAGCTAAGTTTTAATATATATATATAACACGCGCACACACACGCACGCACACACACACTCTCTCTCTCTCTCTCTCTCTCTCTCTGTCTCTCTCTCTTAGATATACACCCAGATTATGTCCAGCTTAGTCATACATACGTTTCATGGGCTGATTGTACTGAAATCTAGGATGATCACCAAGTAAACGTTTGATGACTTGTCGTCTGCCCATCCTTTCTTACATCACTACCTGGCAAGGAGTGTAAGAACAACTATCTGGGCTCCACCGTTCTCTCTGGCTGATGAGACAGAGTCACGCACACAGTGAGCTGCACACCAGGGGATGGTTTCTGTTTGCCTCTCCACAGTGCTACATCGCGGTCCGACCTACGGCTTTGCAAGATCAAATTGAGCTCCTACAAATGTTGATTTGTTTTGAACCCGAACAAAATAGTCACGCTCACACGCATGTATACATACTTTCATGGGTGTAGGAGGGATTTTTTTATGGGAGGAGGTTTAACAATGTTCATTATTTTTCTTTACACACACACAGATTTGCCCAGGCGCCAAATGTTTTTCCCTGTATTGGGGAACATCAAAAATGCATGTTTTTCACGTAGCGTCATGCTATTCTTCTAACAAAAATAAATCAAATCTGCTATTTACTGCACTTTATTAATGAATTACAGCAACTGGTGGTAAAACAGATCAAATAGTCATAAATGTTATCTAGGGAAGGTGGTGTGGAGGATTAAACCTCAATACCTCCATTGGTACACTCCCCTGATAACTGTAGTTTTGATTTATTTGTTTTTTTTTATAAAAAGGGGGGGGGACCTTCTTTCCCTTGAATGTGAGTGACTTAACTTTAGTATCTCTCGTATATTTACTTTACCCAGTGACTTTTATCCTCGAGTTCGGTAATTGAGTTTTTCTTTAGTCTTTTTTTTTTTTTTGTGGTAGGGTTGAATCTCAAAACCCCCCTTTCATGCCTTTTATGGAATTGTCGAGACTATCGTTTTCTATATTGGACCCTAAAACCTCTTCTTGGCTAAGCTGGCACAAGGGAGTTCTAAACTCAAAGCTCACTTACTTCGGGTGGGAGGGGGGAGGGGAGAGTGAGCCTCAACCCAAATACATTCTCTAATACAAGATCTACATTGTTTTAGCCAATAGTCTGCATGGGGTCCAAAATTTCATTCCCGTTGAAGGCACAAGATCTAAACATTGTGATTTTAGGACAGCCCAACTCTAAAGGTCACCTGATATACCACGTTGTGGAAGTAAACTTGCTTGGTCGTTGTGTTAGCCTCATGTCACCCTCGTTAACCATTGGCCATAAAAACAAATGATATTTATATCATCGCTGAAAGGTGTGAAAGAAGTACCCTGCATAAATAATGAACTCCGGTGTCAAGATATTCTATCATATGAACATTATTGTATTCGTCAGAGTCATAAATTTTAGCGGTCCCCGAAAGGGGAATAGACGCTATAAGTTTTGTGTGGTCTGTCTGTCCGTCCCGTTTAGATTTCAGAAACTAGAAGAGAAAATGAAAATTGGACATCACGATATTTTAGATCATTCAAAGTTCTGATGCAATGGCTACTTTTTTTTTTCCGAAAGTGAACCATTTATTTTTTTTAATTATATATGCAAGCAGCCTTTTTTAAAAAATTAAACCACTTTTTAATGAAAAACTTCAGGGGAGGTAAGTTTTTTAAAAAAGGTCATGGACTTCTTCATTAATAAGTCAAATTTCATTCATAGATTCGCGCATCGGTACAAAAAGGTCACAATGGGAAAAGTGTCAATGAATCATTATAAAATATATTTTCCTTTTATTAACTAACTCATGGAATAAAATCATGATTGAGATGTTGTTTTTAAAGTATTTTGATACAAACTTCGCTTTAGCTATAAGTTTAAAAAAAAAACTAACTATTTTTATATGTCGCAGTTTGACATATCCTAATAATACACTTGACCGTCTAAATAAAAGACTAAATAGAACTTAGATCTAAATATATTTATAATATATTTATTATAAATGTATTAATAATTTGAACAAAATGTTAATTATTAAGGCAATAACTTATCTTCTGACAGCCTAGGGGTGCAAAATTATTTATTATGTAAACAGTTGTATCACATTAAGAAGTGAATCGGATACGAACAGCATACCATTACACTGTACCAAATCAAAAGGCCTATGTCACGGATGAATGTGTGTATGTATGTATAATCTATTTTTACATTCTGCGCGAATGACCGGAAGTGTTTTTTTGTTGTCAGAGAGACCAGCGTGTGTGATATGCAGTAAAGCTGATTAAAGTTTATGTGTTTGATCTGGTGGTTTAATTGTTTTATTTCGTTAACTAGAACTGAACCAGGGACACCTAGACGTATCGAGACCTAAAGTAGATTCTATCGAGTTATAAGTATAAATATAATAAGAAATCTGTGACATATTTGGAGGCTCGTTTATCTAGTTACTTGACTTAGTCTTGGAAGACATTAGGCAGAACTGCGGTTCGCCATTGTGAAAAGGTCAAGGACCAAGAAGGCCGTGAAGTCGTGAAGTGTGTGCGCTCACGTGCAACGGCGGGAAAAATAAGTCAATCAGCCAAGACGAAACTAGGTCAGACACAGTGATAAAGTAATTTGTTTTGTATATATTTGATGCTACACGCATAAACAAGGATGGCAGAGAGATTAACACAGTTAATAGCCGCTGAAAAAAAAAATGGGATTGTCGGGGACAGCTCTACATGAGTGGGTGAAAGAAACAGAAGAAAGAGCTAAAGAAAGAGAAGACAGAGAGCGTGAGGAACGTGTTAAAGAGAGGGAAGTGAGAGCTAAAGAGGCAGCAGCAAGAACTAAAGAGAAAGAAGCTGATGTAGAAATACACAAATTGAGAGTCAGAGAGTTGGAGTTTAGGGAGACGAAAGGAGAAATCAAAGAGCATACAAAACCTGTATGAAAGCCAAAGTTGCCACCTTTCAATGAGAATGTGGATCAAATGGATGCATATTTGGCGAGGTTTGAAGTGCATGCTCAAGCTACAGAAATACCTAAAACTCAGTGGGAAAGTCATCTTTACACATTGTTACAGTGAAAGGCACCGCAAGCTTGTATCAACTTTTCTAAGAACGATTTAGAGGAATATGACAAGGTGAAGGAAGTATTGATGAAAAGATACAACTTGACAGATGATGGGTATAGAGAGAAGTTCCATAAAGCTAAACCAGAGAGAGACCAGCCGTTCAATGAATTTGTTGAGGACATTACAAGATACTTAATGCGTTGGGTAGAATTGTCTAATACTGAAAAGACATTCGAAGCTCTCATTGATCTGTTCATCAGAGACAAGATCCTCACATCTTGCAATCCTCAGTGAGTGGCTTTTCTACATGAAAGGTGTTCCAACAACTGTAAAGTTGTGTCAGCAATATATTACTGCACATCCGGAGCAGACAATTCAGAGAGGGGAAGACTAGCAAGTTTGCCTTTGCTGCAAAGACTAATGATAACAAGAGTCGCTTTAAACAAGAATGGAAACAGGACCGTCTGCAGAAAAGAAGTCTTGGTGAAAAAAGAAAATGCTTTAAGTGTTTCAAAACGGGACATTTAGCAGCCAAATGTAGAAACAAAAGCCCATTAAGACGAAACGAGACTATGGGTTCAAGCAGAAGTCAGGAGTTTAAAACCAGCTACAGGGGAAGAACAACTGGACATCCATACAATGCGTCAGTTTGTATAGACTATCAATATGGTGAACAACTCCCTCATGAATCTGATCAGATCCAGATGGCTGGAGCTGTAACTTGTGACGCCTGGAAATTAAAAATGTATCCTGGATTCGTTGGGAAGAAATCTATTTGGGTCTTGAGAGACACAGGAGTGACCACAATCGGAGTAAAGAGACTACATGTGCACCCTCACCAGTTGATGGGTAAGAAAGTCCAGTGTATGACATTTGGAGGAACAATTGAAGAATATCCCACAGCTGTCATTGGCATTGATACGCCATTTTTATCTGGGAAAGTTGAAGCATGTGTGTTGGAGCGGCCTGCAGCTGACTTGATTCTAGGAAACGTGACTGGCATAACTGAGCCTACCATCACAGATAGCTACAGTTGTTTGGGCAGTAACCAAGTTGGCCAGATACCTGTTGGGCAGAACATTCGTACTCCGCACAGATCACGCACCTTACGCTGTTTAAACACACGTAAATCGGGGAATTCCAGGGTAACTCGCTGGGCCCTGATGCTTCAGGACTTTCAGTTCGAAGTGCAGCATATTCCAGGTAAAGGAAACGTTGTAGCGGACATTCTGTCACGCTTATCATAGATATAAGCCTACGTGGCTTCTCACAAGCATGTGTTGCTTCATCAAAGACTTTGTGTCTTCAACAGTTTAGACTTTGTTGCTTGATGGTAGACTTTCTGTCTACAACTAAGACTTTGTGTCTTCATCTTTTAAGACTGTGTGTCTTAACTATAGACTGTGTATCTTAACTATAGACTGTGTGTCTATTACTTAGTCTGTGTGACTACATTGAAGTCTGTGTGACTACATCAAAATCTCTGTGATTATGTTTAAGTCTGAATGACTACATAACCGCCTGTGTGGCATACCCAGAGCCTTTGTGGCCTATCGAATAAACATTTTTGTTGTATTGTGTTTTAATGTTTTATGCTTGTTTAATAATAGTGTTTTATGTATCTTTGTAAAAATTGATTATAATTTTAGGAGGGGCGAGATGTCACGGATGAATGTGTGTATGTATGTATAATCTATTTTTACATTCTGCGCGAATGACCGGAAGTGTGTTTTGTTGTCAGAGAGACCAGCGTGTGTAATATGCAGTAAAGAAGATTAAAGTTTATGTGTTTGATCTAGTGGTTTCATTGACGTATCGAGACCTAAGGTAGATTCTATAGAGTTATAAGTATAAATATAATAAGAAATCTGTGACAGCCTACTATTCCTAATCTTAACATTGACTTAGGTCTAGTAATTTTAATATTAAACGTGTAAAGTCATAGGAATTCTAGTCTAGTTCTAGTTAAAAATCTAGTTTTAGATCTAGTTCTAGAATCTAGATCTACTTATAGATCTAGAATCTAGATTTAGTTATTTTAGATCTAGATTCTAGTTCTAGATCAAGTTCTAGATCTAGTTTTAAGATTTAAAGTTAAAAAGAAAAAATTATTTTATTTTATTATTATATTATTTTAGTGCCAAAAGATTTTTAAATTTATTACTTCCTTCGATCAAAACAAGACTATGGCTTGAATATCCCTGGTCCATTGGTGAATTCGATGAGGGACGCCTCTGAGTTTGTTTGATAACACAAACTCAATTTGTAATCTTGTTAAATTATCTTTTAGACATTCCATGGAACAAAATAACATGTATAGAATAGAATTTAGATCTAGATGTTAAAATGTATTAGAATGCATATTTAGTCTTTCAAACAGTGTACATATTGTTACAACTCTGCCTTGTACACCGCCATCCAAGTTAGTGCAGAATGTGCACTTTGGCTCTTGCGCTTCCAGAAACTAGACTTACAAGCAAGGAATGTTGACATTAGTATACTTCCCTGATTAGAGAGTCAACAGAGTTCAGCCCAAGTCTAGGGCTTATGAAGAAGTTGAACTTAAGGCTGATTGTGTTATAATGTGTTTGTGCATCCTGTAAGTAAACACCTATCTTTGTTGAGTTGCCTTATTGAAATTGATAACATATGTAGGGTTATAAGCGAGTCAACGAAGAGGAGGTAGGATCTACGATGGTGGCAGTAAAACTGCTGGACGAACTTGAGTTATAAAATCTGAAAGAAAAGCTTCAGTGGCGTGGACTAAAATGCTTTGAAAGAAACAAGGACATTCTTAAAGAACGCCTTCAACAATCGTTCTCTTGTAAAAAGATAAGGATTGAGTTAAGGCCGGGTATGGTAAAGCTCTTTAATTAACATTTATGAATTGAAGAAACTATCTGTACCATGATTCAACAGATGTGTACTGGAATCATTCTGAACATGACAGGCAAACCAAAGTATCATGCTTAACAGTACAGAAGAACCGATAGGTGCCATGCTGAACAAGAAAGACGAGCTGATGCTAACATGTTAAAAAAGAACAACGAACTATTACTCAATCAAGACCGTGGCTTTATTAAAGTTGCATCATAGGCGCTGTTGGTGTTAACGTGACGACAAGACTTACAAGTGTGACTTCCAAGACAAGACACGTGACAATCTCAACGACGAAAACCGACTACAAAAGAAAGAGGCAGAAGTGGAAACTTATGACTGAAGCTTCTTCTACAGATGTATCTGAGATGAATGCCTCGCTGACCCCGACAGGTCAAGACAAGCCTGTTGCTATGGACCTGAAAAGTGTCTGTCTATCTGTCAGTGCCAACGAGGCTAACTCGAAGCTTGATAACTCCACCCAGGCGTTTAGCAAAAGTTGTAACCATGTGGGACACAGACGATGGGGAATTAATTCTAGCTGAACCTAATGCATTGATTGATAAAAAACACATGTAATGTTGAGAATATGCCTCATGGGTAGATCTTCCTGACACAGCCGAGGATGAAAACATGTTGGATAACTTTGCTTTCTGTTGGACTAGAACTCTTTCAAGAGACTTCCATCGAAAAGGTCTGCTTAAGTGGCGTCTTGTACCAACGACCCCTGGAAATATAACAAAGATCGCCATTAAGAAGGCGAAGCAACGACCATGACATTGCTCAAATAGAAGACTGGCCAATCGGAGAAGGAGAAAGCGACGCCCTCAAAGAACAATGCAGATAGTTTCGTGGGGAAGGCGCTCCCTGTCGTCTGTCGTTCCCACCAAAGTGACGAACCTTAACAGCCCTGTCGTGAGCCTGGGGACGAAAAGTCTACAAAGGGTCAGATGTTATCACCCTGCCTTACACACCGACATCCAAGTTAGTGAACAAGGTGCGCTTTGGTTCGTGTGCTGTTAGATCTAGACTTGGAATGATGTTGACACTAGAGAGACAACAGACTTAAGCCCAGGTCTAGGAGCTTATGAAGAAGCTGTGATTAAAAGCAGATCTTGTTATAATGTGTTGTAAATAAACACCTGTCCTTGTTAAGTTGCCCTCCTGAGATTTATCACAATATCTTTTGGCAATTAGCTTTTAAATTAAACTAATAGACGCCAGTCATACAAAAACAGAGTACAGAAAATTGTCTGAATAGCAGATCTTTGATCTCAAGACTCGGTGGTCATTATATCATATGTGAAAATAATGACATTCTTGTGTTCTAAAATGCAGACGGTATTTAAAAAAAAAATAATAGAAATTTAGCTCTAGGAAACTGGCGACAAGAAGTCGTTTTGGTGAAAAAATATATGTCTTCTTTGTAATATTATCTAACATTTGTGACTAATTATCGTTTAATAAGCTTATATCTACTCAGTCTGTCTGGTCAAAAGTTTGAACACGTTATATCTCCCATACCCACTCTCAGATCAAGTTGAAACTTTGCACAATCATTCCTTGGCGAAGACAACACATGATTCATTAAAAATAATTAACTAATTTTTATAAAAATTATTGTTGATTAATTATAGTGCTTGATACCAAAAAAAAGGGAAATTAATCTTCAGTATTCAGAGATATGGCTAAATATTTAGGGTTATGTCCAATTAGATAATTGTACTTCCCCATTGAAACTATTGACAATTATTTATTGTACCTAACAAAACATGAATCAATTTAAAAATTAACCAATTAGTCAATTAATTATTGGTACTAATTTACTTTGTTTCATATCAAAAAAGGGATATAACTTATTCATTATTAAGATATGTAGTAGTAAATACGGTGTTCTTCTCCTTAGAAATGATAAAGGATTTTTAGTTTTTTGTTTTGAAGTATCTTTTGTTCATGGTCCTTATTGAGATTTTTAACGGCCTCCGAAAGCGGAAAAGCCGCTATTAGTTTTGTGTCCGTCCGTTCGTCTGTCCGTCCCGTTTAGATCTCGTAAACTAGAAAAGATAGTGAAAATCCGACATCATAATATTTTAGACCATTCAAAGTTCTGATGCAACGGATACTTTTTTCTTTTCTGGAAGCGAAAATTTTAATTTTTTAAATCACTTATCCAAGCAGTTATTTCATAAAAAGACACCACTTTTACAACTATTCATTAGGAATAGTAACAAACTCTGGAGTCTCTTTAGTAGGTAGACCTCACTACGCAGTAAACACATTTATGCAAATGGTCTACAGTCATTAATTTCATTTAAGCTGGTCGTGACTTTAACTTTGATATTCCTTTAATGGAATTATTACATTCACATATTTGTGTACAAGGGCTTCCCCGAGTTGTTATATTTAAAAGGCATCAAAGTTTTTTAAGCTTTGAAGGACTCTGTTTTGCATTGGTTAGGAAGACAATCTGCTTTTTGGTTATGTTCTAGCATTGTAGCTGATGGTAGGTTTAAGTGCTACCTTTGCTGCACCGTTGATGTCAGAGAGCTCACCAGTTGTGACGTGTCACCTGTCGCTAATTTAGTACATTTTCCATGTAAAACCAAATTAATTAATTACTGCTAATTGATGAACTGATTGGTTAAATTTTTTAGTGATTCTAGAAGTGGGAGAAAGACAGGTAAAAATGTTTTAAAAATACGGACACCGAAACTGACCTCTCGGGGCTTAGAATGAATCGTATAAGCCTATCTCTAAACCTTGTCTTCCCTTTTCAATATCAAGTTTGCGACTCCACTCAAGTTACTGTTTTAATCGAAATAAACTGAAGTGTACGGCCATTAAACTGACCAGACGAACTTACATCTTTACGATCAACTAAATAATGTCAAGGACGCTTGACAGTTGTCAACTAAGATAAGATAAGATAAGATAAGATAATTTTTATTGATCCAATCAAATGGAAATTCAGTTTGACTACAATTGACAAAGAATGGAGCTGTAATTTTAACAGCATCTCAATGCTTGGCCGTTTATCTTCGTATAAAGTCTCCTTTTTTTACCGCTAGTTAGTTGACCGTTTGTTTTTCAATACGTTTTAAGTCCTAGTGTAAAAGTTGACTACTTCCCCTGTGTATTGAAATTAGTTTGAGCCACAAACAGAAGAGATTATGTCATCTGATTCTGAAGTGCGCAAATGTTATCACGTGACATTTCTAAAAAAACATAACCTATCAGCTCTTCTTTATTTTGTACACCCGAGACAGCAAAACGCTTGCTATTTATCCACATATTCCATAAATGACATAATTCAACCGAAAGAATCAGACATATATGCGCCAGGCAGGGACAACCTTAGGTAATTGGAGGACCAAGGCAATGTGAATATGGAGGCCCTAGGTGAAGTGATTAAGGTAAACACAAATGATTAAGACCGAAAAATACGCAAAGAATTCTAAACCGTCCTGTATCTATAAGTAAATTAACGAATAAGTAAAATTCATTGTGCGCCTATAACACTAATATGTTTGAAGTTCGATTCATGACCACCAGACTAGAACTAACGTTCCGACATTTCACCAAAAGGAAGTAACAATGGCCTTCTAACAGAAATAGATCTATTTTTTTTTTTAATAAACTTTAAATTATAGTAAAGACTTAAAGCTACGCTAGCAGACTTAGAGCTACTACGCTAGCAGACGTAGAGCCACAGAGTTCTACTATGTTTATACTAGAGACTTAGAGCCACGCTAGCAGTCTTAGAGCTACGCTAGCAGACTTAGAGCTACGCTAGCAGACTTAGAGCTACGTTAGCAGACTTAGAGCTACGCTAGCAGACTTAGAGCTACGCTAGCAGACTTAGAGCTACGCTAGCAGACTTAGAGCTACGCTAGCAGACTTAGATCTACGCTAGCAGACGTAGAGCTACGCTAGCAGACGTAGAGCCACGCTAGCAGACTTAGAACCACAGAGTTCTGCTTCGTTTGAAATTGTTTGAAATTTGATCCATGTTTCGCAATTTCTGAGTTCTGTGCGAGGCTCCCGCCAGTCGGAGCCTCTAGGCGTCTGCCTAGTTTTCCTACGCCTTAGGCCGGCCCTGGCGATAGGCGTGCATATAAAACGCCTGATTAAATCCACGATTAACAGATTTCAAACAAATAACAAGGTTACAAAGACAGTTTGTGTGGAAACACAAACTCAAAATCGGCCCCTGAAGTGGTCCACCTAGGCAGGTAAAAAGGCAGGTTTTAATATTTTCAGAAAGAACATCAGAATAAAATTCTATCAAAGACGATTGAAAGAGAAGAATGGAGAAAGAAGGTTGACAGATCTTATGTGGTGCCCCAGCGGTCCAGCTGACCAAAGGATAGGTGAAAGAGAATGTTAAGTTAAATGTGAACTTGGCCTAACCGATGTCTTTTAATGAATATCTAATTGATCTAATTCTTTTGTAAATATTTAATTTCTTATTCAAATCCTCAAGAAAAAATCATTTCCGTAAAGAAAAATAAGTTATTGTGTATTATTCCGTATATGTGTACAGCTGCATTTCACACGATAATATGAAAAACTACTTATTGATTGTTGTTTTAAACTATTTCCAACTTATATGCATACTAAATGGATTTTTTCCTCTTTAAAAAAAGAAGACTTTTTTGTGTAAATGTAGTAGTAAGTAGGACAGAACTTACATAACTTAGCAATACAAATGTAATAAAAAGAATTTTTGACAAAATATCTAAAACCATTTGCATAAATATGTTAAAAATATGGTGAATGGTCATCTCCCCTTCTAAAAAGCTTTCCGTGCTTGTATACTTTGCAATGAGAAATGTAATAGAAAAAAAAAATTGACAAATAAATCTAAACCCATTGGTATAAATATGTTATAAATATGGTAAATGGAGATCTCCCTACTAAAGAGCTTTCAATGTTTGTTACTATTAATAGAGAATAGTTATAAAAGTGGTGTATTTTTATGAAAAAAAAATGCTTGCATAAGGGATTTAAACAAATAGATTTTTCGCTTTCAGAAAAGAAAAAAGTAGCCGTTGCATGAGACCTTTGATATGGTCTAAAATATTATGGTGTCTGATTTTCACTATCTTTTCTAGCTTAAGAGATCTAAACGGGACGTGCGGACAGTCGGACAGACATTCCACACAAAACTAATAGCGTCTTTTCCCTTTTCGGGGCCGCTAAAAATATATATATTCCAAAATGGATTGATCTTATTCTCTACCTATTGACCTGCAAAAGATAACATATACATATTCTTCATACTTTTATTTCATGTGTTTGAAAGAATACCACACAATCGTAGTCATTGTGTTTCCCAACTGCTAATCGATAGCAGTTACAAATCAAATCTCTCTACAGTGAAAGCAAGAAAATAAAGAAAGTTCGTGTTGCAACAAACTCGTAGTTGGCCATGGAGTTCAGTCACACATTACGAGGCATTCAAACCTGCCTTGACATCATTCCTAGAGCAGAATCGTTCTTGAGCTGCTAGAGATTTTAGGCATGAAGCATAGAAACATGGGAAACAGACATTTGGAATGTTCCCATTTCTATTATACTTCGGTAAATCATCCGCTGTTGTTTCAATCAGTAACAACTAATAATTTAAAAAAAAATTAATCTCCATTAATGCTTCCGAGGGATCTGCTGGTTATATTCGTGCAGTTTTATTTTCTATTTCTACTGGAATACACAATCATCATTTGACTTTGACATTCACATTCTTTATAAATGTGTCGTCCTAGACCGAGTAATGTATTGACCATAACTTCCAAAACTGTTTCTAGCCGCTCGATAGAACCTTTCATTTATAAAAAGTCATAATCTGTACTTTGATTGTAGAAAGTTGTAGACTAGTACTGATGCCTAAAATCACTCAAACGTATTTGTTTAGTGGAATCGTTTACAATCAGTATAATCTTTAAGTCTAGATTTTCTATCCTTCTTTTAAAATGAGTTAAATCTCTAGATCTCACTGTTAAAAACAACTTAGCGGTTCCCATGTCTGAACGTATTGAAGAATCAACATTCTATGTCAACAAAAGTGTAACGTGGCATTGGAGCGTGTGTTCTAAGCCCGGAGACCAAATGTTTGAAAGTTTTGTGAAGAGTACAGCTGAAATTGTCAATAACAGTTTCTACGCCATTCTGTTGTAACTGCTGCAAGACTGTGTTTGATTGTGTTTCCTTTTTGAAAAAAAAAAATCCTTGTTTCGTGTCAGCGTGACACTGAGTGTGGGAAAGTTGCCTTCAGTCAATGGCTCAATGTGAGACTTTCACGTTCACCTTTCAAAGTGCACCCCTTCTCCCCCTTGCACTCAAAACAAGACTTTAAATAAACTGTCTTTTGTCTCCCTCTGCACGCGACAATCACTCTCAATGATAAACTAGGATGTGTTTAGTGAATTTAGTGTTGTTTTATTTCTTTTTTTTTGCTTGCTGGTAGGGTTATTGTATCATACTGATGATGATATTGGTGGTATGAACTAGTTTTTGTGCTATTAAAATAAATAGAAACTGACTTAGTTTCGAGATTTCGAACGCTTCTAGGGCAGTGTACCACAAACTGTGTTCCGCGAAACCCTAGCTTTCCTCGAGGCCTGCATAGGTGTCCCACGATCTAGTGGAATAATAAACTAGTAGACCACCTAGTGACTTAATCTCTCTAAAAAATTAAACAAAGTGTTCCGATAATTATTCAGAATGTGCGAAATGTTCCGCTAATTATTCAGAATGTGCGAAATGTTCCGCTAGGGAAACTGTTTGGGAAACACTACTCTAAGGTGCTCTTGGAGTTGTTGTGGTTTAATGTCCAGCCCGTGTTTCCAATGGAAATCTTGTTGCAACGTATATATATATTAGTGCATATACGACACGTCTTCTGTTAAAGTTGCTATTATCCCTGAGACAAGTGATAGTTGGGTTGTTGGGTGCAGAAATCGTGTTTTTGCAGCTTTGACTGTTACGTCGCTCACTTCACCAAGTGCCAGTAAAGTTTCGCTTTCAGACCGTGTGGTCTATAGGGCAGATGATGTAAGGGCCATCTGTTTTTGTGGCCTACGGTTAACAAGGGTATCATGTGGCCAGCACAACGACCAACCACCTTTACTTTTCCCTAACTAATGTCAGGTACCCATTAGAGCTGGGTGGACTCAGAGGCGCCCGAAGACCCCGAAATTAAAAAATCCCAGTCTTCACCAGGATTCGAACTCCGGTTCCGGGTTCGAAACCCAAGCGCTTTACCGCTCAGCCACCGCGCCAAGTGCCAGAGAACTTGTAAATTTTTGTCTCGCCTGAATTTACAGTTAGAGGAACTTCGTTGTTTTGTTTTGTTTTAACTTTTTTGTTGAGTCCATCCTTATGTACTAGCTGGGAAGCAACAGCTGTCGGCCTTTGTGTTGACCATAGAAAAAGATGTATCTTAGATCATCTATCCAATTTAATAGCAAGGTCTGTTTCCCCTTGCATACATTGTGCATAATTAATTTCACAAACGAAAGCTTTCAGAAGACGAAGCAGTTCCACCTTTTTTAAATCACGCTGAATTCCTTATGAACTAGGATTTTTAAGAACGTTGAACACACACACATCACAATTCACTTGTATGTCCGTCCGTCTACACTTGGTTTGGTTTCTAAAAGATGTAGTAGGCAGCCGACACTCGCACCGGAGAGAGGTGCATACAATCAAAGCCATAGACCACTCTTCCATTTGAGTGAACTATGAAAAATGCCATATTTGTATTAAGCACAAACTCGAGATACTGGATTTAATTTTTTAGTTCTACTACAAACGTCGCTGACTTTGCAGTATATCCTACATTTATGTGTCTCACGGCGGCTGCAGTTCACGCGATAATATGAAAAACTATTTCTTAATTGTTATTTTACATTATTTTCCACTTATATGCATATTATATAGATTTTCTCTCTGTAAATGTAGTAGTTAGTATAACAGAACTTAATTAACTTAGCAATACATTTGTTAAAAAAAAAATTTGATAAAAAATCTAAAACCATTTGCATAAATGTGTTACATATATGGCAAATAGTCATCTCCCTTACTAAATAACCTCCCCGTGTTTGCTACTATTAATAGTCAATAGTTATCAAAATGGTGTATTTTTATGAAAAGACTGCTTGCATAGATGGTTTTAAAAATTAAATATTTCGCTTTCAGAAAAGCCGTTGCATCAGAACTTTAAAAGGTCTAAAATACCATGATGTCGAATTTTCAAAGTCTTTTCAAATTTACGAGCTCTAAACGGGATGGACAGACGGGCGGACGGACGGAGAGACAGACCATACAAAACTAATAGCGTCTATTCGAAGGCCGCTAAATAGAATACTACCTTATTCCTTACTTAAATTTAAAATGCACTAAAAAAAATGTCTGACCTGGAATTGCTCTGAACACTAGACGTGTCACTCGTGGTCTCAGCTAGTGGCGGACTTGCATCTTTAAATGGCTCATAAAACGGATCATAATGGTCACATGTCCCAACCAAGTTTCTTGTTTATACCTTATTCTGAAACCCTTGCACTCAGTTTTGAATATGGTGACATCCAATCAGTTTCTTCGAATTTAAATTTTATTACATTATTTATAACATACAGACTTCCAGGATGTCCTTCATTTGGATCAGTGTCCGGCAGACCTTGACCTAAAGTGAGAAAATGTCTGGCTTTTAATAAGTTTTTTTTACTGCAATCGGTAGGCGGGGTGTATTCGGTTCGAATACTGGTGAAGACTGGGATTTTTAATTTCGGGATCTTTGAGCGCCTCTGAGTCTTAGTTGGGGAAAAGTAAGGCGGTTGGTCGTTGTGCTGGCCCCTTGTTAACAGTAGACCACACAAACGAATGACCTTTACATCATCTGCCCTATAGACTGATAGGTTTGAAAGGGTGAGCTTTTACTGCTATTGCTAATTTTTTCATTTTGTTTTTCATGTTTTCTGGTTTTCCGGCACCTAGCATTATTTCCTGTATTCTGAATTTGAAACTCAAAATCCCAAATCCTTACACTTATGTAGTTACTAGAGTTTTGATTTATTCATTGTATTGTTTAGGCCTCACCTTCTCCTGGAATTTTGTGACAGTATTTTGCTTTAGTTTTCTCTGGCCTTCTTGAATTACTACTAGATTTACTATCTTCATGGAGCTCAGTGACTTTTATTAAGAAGTAGTTTAACCTCAAACCCCTCTCTACCGCTACGATCCAAAAATTTGGTAATTGTAGTTTTGCTTTAATTTTTAATGGTGTGGGATTTTTAACCTCATGAAGAAAAAAAAACCTAACTACGTTAATGGATTTTGGTGACTGTAGTTTTGCTTTATTTTTTTTTTTTATTTTGAGGGGATGGATGAACCTCAAACATTCCCTTCACTGAAAGGGATTTTAACCTTAAACCCCCCTAGACTATATCAATGGAATGGGGGACCGTAGTTTTTATTTTTTTTCATTGGGGTTAAAACTTAACCCTCTTCTCAGTTCCGTTCATAGAATTTGGTGAGTGAAAGTTTTCTCTAGTTTTATATTTACAGAGGGGGCTAACCTCAAAGCCCCCTTCGATTAGGCTCATTCAATTAGCGTACTGGGTTTTTTTTGTTGGGGTTTTAACGTGAAATACACCCATGGCTACATTCATGGAATTGGACGACTTTAGTTTTTCTATTGTTTGTTTTATTGGAGGGGGGAGGGCCTGCAAACCACGTTTGCTATGCTCATGGAATTTGATGACTGTAGTTTAGCTATAGTTTTAAAAATATATAACTAAACTACATAAACTAAATGTAGCTACAGTCACCAAGATCTCCCCCCCCCCTTGTGGTACAGCAAAACAACGTTTTGACATAGCAACGCTCAGGGGACAAAAGAAATAATCTTTTTAGTGACTGACAGGCATTATCTAAGTAAATATCATCTGGAGAAATAGTCTACAATTGTACTCAGGTGAATAATAAAGTACAATGACTACCTGCTTCGATTAATACAAAACTTTATAGCTTTTAATTTATTTTTATATCATATTGTGTATACCTGTGTATCATCCTTTTGTCATTCTATGGGAGTGCGGGTGCAAGGTAACTATTAACCAACACACACACACACACATACATTTATATATATATATATTTATATATATATATTTATATATACATATATATATAAAACATACATAACATATATATGACATCTTTAAAGCGTGTTCTGATGAAAAAAAAGATTGTTTTATAAATCGTTTCAATTATTATCTTGTTAGGTTTCTTACGTCAATTGATCTTAACAAATCCTGAAACAGCTTTTTCTCGCATTTCTATGTAACGAATTATTATTTTTCTTTTTTTTTTTCCTACTACAACACAGTTCATCTTTGAGACTTAAATAGTTCATTAATAACTACAAATATTTATTTTTACACTCTCTACTATACTTAAAATATAACTTACATACTTTGCCTTCATTAATTACTAGGGGTGCACCAGATAGTAGCTCCGGCCATTTTTCACTATCTGGCCATATTTGGCACCGGCCGAATGTCACTATAGAATAGTTGGTAGGATAGTAATGTGCACACCGTAGTACCTAAACTTCTAATAATATGTATTCCAATGACGTGGTTCTATTAATGATTGATATGAAAAATAATAGTGCTTATATTATTAAAAAGGGTTTCAAAATTATGAATACTCATTCACCAAACATCTTTTAGTACAAAGACCAATACTTATGAAATAATATTTCTATATTTGTATTAAATTTTATCCTCTATATACTTTATTGTTTTAAACTCTGTTACTGATTGATGAATTAAAGCTTAACAGTATTCATTAACAGGGATCAGAAACACGGGACATTTTAGTGCAACTGTGCCAGGTCTTATTCTACAGAGCTTATTCTAGGACACTTTAATTATCTTTTGGATGGTAAGCCAGAACTTATTAACGCAACTTGCTAAGACAGCAAAATGTGGATATTGACATGGTAAAAAGCTATTACTGTTGAATTACTTTTCCTAAAGTGTTAGCTTCGAATCTTTTTCCCTGCGATGCGTGTCTTGATTTGATAACATTATTCTTAATATTACTGTTATTACTTCATTTAGTCACTGTCAGTACCATGCTCTAGAGGCCAGTACCAGAAGCAGTTTGTGTTAATGGTCTGAAATACATGAACACACACACACACACATCTATTCACTCTACATGTCACGTTGCACTTTGTCCTTCAGAGCTTGACATTAGTACAATATACATTTATATTTTCTACATTGACAAACAAGTTAGAAAGATTTGTTTGTAAAATATGTAAAAAAAAAAAAAAAACGCTTCGGCCAATTTTTTAAAAATTTGACTGTATTTCAGATTACCTTTTGTTATCTGTTGTTTTTTAATGTTAAAATGCAAACTTTCATAGAATGTATAATCAAAGAGTTTTTGTTTCTTTAATTCAAAAATTTAATCTTCGTCTTCAGACTCTTAGAGTAACAAACTGCTGACCATCCAAAAAAAAATTAAGGTGTCCTAGAATAAGTTCTGTAGAATCAGACCTGGCACAGTTGCACTCAAATGACCTGTGTTTCTGATCCCTGTTTGTGACTGGTGTTTTCTCTTATCTAAGCAACACAAAAACTTTTCTGTCTCTATAAATTGTATCAAGAGTTTCCCGTCAAAGTGAGCTGTAAATCAGAAGTGTTTAGTACTCGACATTGAAGTTAGGGAAAAATGAACACAATTTTACAGTACAAATATTTATTTCTGTGTTCATCTGGAGCAGAGCCCTCTTGTCTTTACATTTTAACCTGCAATAAATTGTTACTTTATATATAGGGGGATAAATCGACATTTTATTGTATTATAATGTAAAAAAAAAGAATTTTGAACATTTTTCTACAGTGTACACACACATATTTTTTGGGGGGACTTGAAACCACATTAAATCACAAATTGGACATTGTCCAACTTTTCAAAGTCACAGTCTTAACAAAGTATTTTCAGTAGCATGAATTGAAAATGAATGGACACAAAAAAAAAGTCGAAGTAGGAACATAAAGTCCGAAGAGAGGCAGACGTTGAATGGATCACTTTGTCTCTTAATGCACTATTGCAGCTTGCCCTAGAGATGGGCTTAAGCCGGTTGCAGAGACCGTCACAGTACTCCCTATTCAGTTATTAATCGAGAAGATTGAACATTCAAGAATAAAGAGTGATATTCTTTTATTTTTTGACTGAATTCATGTCAGGGACAAGTTAGCTGACTTGTTTAGATGCCAAAAAAAGGCGCGAAGTCATGAGTGCCGGTGTTTCATTGCAAGGCAAAGAGGATAGACACAGACAAAACAAGGTTACAAAAGACAGTTTGTGTGGAAACACAAACTCAAAATCGGCCCCCGAAGTAAAATGTTTTACATAATTCGGATAATCCATCAGAGTTGAAGATAGTTTACTTCCTAGTCCAAACCTCCCGCAGGACGACGGGGGATGGGAGCAGGCAGGGTTTGAACCTTCGATCGTCGATAAATCCAAACGACAGTCCAGCGCGCAAACCGCACGACCAGTGGTCCACCCAGGTAGGCTTCAATATTTTCAGAAAGAACATCCGAATGAAATTATATCAAAGACAAATGAGAGATAAGAATGGAGAAAGAAGGTTAACAGATCTTGTGTAGTGCCCCAACCGTCCCGCAGATCAAAGGATACGTGAAAGTGAATGTAAAGTTAGATGTGAACCTGGCCTAACTAGTTTGTAGTCTATAGGGCAGATGATGTAAAGTTCATCTGTCGTTGTGGCCTACGGTTAACGAGGGTGTCATGTAGCCAGCACAACGACCAACCGCCTTTGCTTTTCCCCAACTAATGTCAGGTACCCATTAGAGCTGGGTAGACTCAGAAGTTGAAAATCCCAGTCTTCACCAGGATTCGAACCCGGGACCCTCGGTTCGAAATAAATAAGTTAATAGTTTACGAGATCTAAACGGGACGGACGGACAGACGGACAGACGGACAGAAATTTCGCACAAAACTAATAGCGTCTTTTCCCCTTTCGGGGGCCGCTAAAAAAGTCATAGCCTACTTTTACTTGCCATGAGAGGAAGTGTGCTTTTCCAAGCAAAAATCTGACTTCAGTGCAATCATTCATAGTCTTACAAAATAATAATAATAATACTGCAATGTCTCCAATGTTACTTCAAGACGTTTAACACTGCGGTTTGTTGTCATTGTGATAAGAGTTGAGTCCCACTCAAGACACATGGAAGCTGGCCTCCCTGTCTCTATAAACTGTTCTGTCTTGGAAAGATCCAAGCAGATAAGTTTAGATCCATATTACCGATGGCTCGGATCCTAAGGCACTCGGGTTAGAGGCGTTGCCAAAAGCCGAGAACACCAAAAAATGTCTCCTTATTCCTTTTCAGTACCACGTAAGTCGATCAGATTTCTTCTATAAAAATGACCCCTTGACGAACGGCGTGTAGATACTGATTTGTTTATAAGGACTTTCTCCCTTCCCGGCAAGTGCAATGAACTGGACTTTATTCACCCCAACGAGAGTTCTGTTTCATTTTCCTATTGGTCAAATCGTGTATTCTAACGATCTCAACCCGAGCGCCACTTTAAGGCTGAGAAGCATTTGCTAAGGACATAGCAGTTGCTTTATAAAATCTGGAAACATTTAAGCTCTGTATTCGTTTTATCCTTAGAGCAAAGCTTCTTAGCTTCAACTACAACTAATGTTGTACAATCTTAAAATGTCGCACTTTTCCATAATGGACTTGAACGTCTCCAAAGAAGGGTTTTATACACAGACCTATATATATATATATATATATATATATATATATATATATATATATA
The DNA here is from genome assembly GCF_947242115.1 of Biomphalaria glabrata. Taxonomy (NCBI): domain Eukaryota; kingdom Metazoa; phylum Mollusca; class Gastropoda; family Planorbidae; genus Biomphalaria; species Biomphalaria glabrata. The sequence goes on from NC_074717.1 coordinate 19,176,577, forward strand.
TATATATATATTGTATCTAGACTAGACATGAAGATCTATTAACACTACAAAAAATGTCGTGAAATTTTTTTTTTTAAGTTGAAACAAGGCGTTGTTTTGTAAAGTAGTTCTAAGAAGTAAAAAAATTTTTTTCAACCCTAACCTATGTAACATAGAATAATGTTTAGATCTAGATCTGGTAATTGTAAATTTTGTAGAATGGGCTATGTTGCGCTTATGAGTCTGGTGTGAATGTACACTTTGGTTTCATATAGTTATAATGTTTTTTGTTTGGTGTAATGCACAAATGTACGACAAATTTCCTTACGGATAATAAAGATTATTATTATTATTATTATTATTATGCATTTCGTTTCTTTGGTTTAAAACTAGAATTAGTAAATTGGGCCGGAAGTTTCATTTTCCTTATATATCTTTTACATTTTTCAGTTATAATTTAAATTAAACCGACACTGTTAATTAAAATCTAGGTTCGCAGTCAACAATAAACAAACAACCACAATTAGTGTCATGGCGGAAAACAACACTTTAATATATTGAACGCGTGCAACTTTGCGCACCATATCAACTGACATTATTAGGCTGTGAATTTAAGTGTACCTGATAGAAAAAAAAATTCTGCACAAAAATACGGGTAGTTGTGATCAAACCCGATAGAGGCTATAGAAAGAAAAGACCTGAAACAACCGTCTTTTACCTTCACGTTAACACTACTTTATTTGACGAGTCTTTTACCCAAGATCTGTGTATTTTTTTAGAACTAGCTTATTCCAAGTACCCGGAATTTTTTCCATACACAATTTCACACACACAAATTATTGTAGAAATAAAAATTGTAGAGAATTCAAACTAAAAATTTTTTTTTCAAAGGTGTTTTTAAAAAGGTGTTACTGTAATCAATTGTGAATATTCGTTTGTTATGAATCTCAGTCTATTTTGTATCTGTTTTAATTTAATGTTTTCTTGAGTTAAGAGGCCGTGTTTTCCCCTAATGTTTATCAGCCGTTGTGAGACATTGGTCCGAAATGATTGTAAGCTTATAAACTATAAAAAAAAAAACATGAGAATGAACATGTTTTAGATGAAGTCCATTAATTATAATTGCTTTGAAAAATTGATCTCACACATGTCATAGGCATTGTCATAGATCTATAAAATCTAGTTAGAATCAGTAATCTATATAATCATAAATATTCAAGTCGAATTCGAATCAAATTATTACTATTGTAACTATATAATCAGTATAGATCTACTACTAGAATATAGATCTAGATTATAAATATAGTCGCAATAGAATCTAGGATAATCAAAATTTACTCTAGACTAACTCTAGGCAGTCTAGATCTAGTCTTAGACTTATTCTTAATTTTAGACTAACTCTAGGCAGTCTAGATCTAGTCTTAGACTTATTCTTAATTTTAGACTAACTCTAGGCAGTCTAGATCTAGTCTTAGACTTATTCTTAATTTTAGACTAACTCTAGGCAGTCTAGATCTAGTCTTAGACTTATTCTTAATTTTAGACTAACTCTAGGCAGTCTAGATCTAGTCTTAGACTTATTCTTAATTTTAGACTAACTCTAGGCAGTCTAGATCTAGTCTTAGACTTATTCTTAATTTTAGACTAACTCTAGGCAGTCTAGATCTAGTCTTAGACTTATTCTTAATTTTAGACTACATTGATAACCGTCTGGCCTACACAAATCATTGTCGACCAAGCCAAGACTCTCTCAACCCTTCTATATGGATCTGAGACATCGATAGTATACAGAAAGCAACTAAGACTACTTGAACGCTTTCACCAAAGAAGCTTGAGCTTCATCATGGACATACGGTGGCATGACCGCACTACAAACATGTCTATACCGAAAGCCGGTATGGACAGTATAGAGGGACTTCTTATGGTCCGACAGTTACGCTGGCAGGGCACGTATCCTGTGTGGGGGACGAATGTATGCCAAAAGCAGTCTTTTTGGTGAGCTTTACTGCAAAAACTATTGTTTTGTTGTCGACTATATGCAACTAATTGTATTGAAATGAAATATAAATTTGTAACTTAATTAAACGTGTAGTTGAAATAAATTCCGATATTGGAATATTAGAAGACGTTTGAAGAATTCATCTGGATTTGGAAATTGGAAAACAAGAGCATCCGGGTACAAATACAATTGACAAGGAAGTCGTTGCTATGATTGATGTAAAGAAGAAAAACAATGGAATGACATATTGCACGGACTGTTTCTATAAACGCAGAATATTTGATAAAACCCATAGCTGAAAGTACATCAGTAATGCTCAGAAGTTTACAATTGTTTAAGTAAACGAGGTTAAAGATATTAGAGTCAGAATGACTGTAAGCACATTTGTATTTTGTTTGACAACACACCTGACATAGCACACCTAACAGAGCACAAACTGATCAGGTTCAGAAGTTATTCGATTTTAAGGGAGACCAAGAAAGCTGATGAAATCAACTTAATATTTTTAAATGTCTAGAAAAGGTTGAGCTTGAATGTGCAAATAGATTTAGATGTACAAATAGGCCAAAGACACACAAGAGTAAAGGCCTATCATTAAACTATTGACAATGTTGTGATTAATTAAACCTTTTCTTTAACAAAGGCATAACATTTTAGCGCCAAGTGTTATAAAAAAAAAAAAAACTCTTCAAAAAAACATCACTGTGATTCAGAAGAAAACAAGTATTAAAACAAGAATAAAAAGTCAGGCGAGCGATCACAAGATGCCGGACTCAATATTTAAGAAGAGAAAAAGAGGTTCATTCTTATGTGCATTGATCGTTTTTTAACTCTGAGCTTCAACTCCTACTGGAAGCAATTATTGATGTAGCAGATAAATTTGGAGCATTAAAACTAAAAAATTATTTAGTTCAACAAACAACAAAGTATTGTAGATGTCAACAAAAGTGTGTGCTTTTTTTTAAGAAAATAAAAGTTGACAGTGCATGATTCATATGCCACTAAGACCTTAAAAAATATCTCTAAATCATTTAACAAAGCCTTCAACCGTTTCTTACCATCTGCCTATCTATGGCGTTCCATGTGAAAAAGGATTTTTTGAGACAAAGGAGCAAATGACACTCTCACAAAGGGAAATTTGATAAAAAATGAGATCGTTATAGTAATAGAATATATTAGTGTTAATAAGACCTTTTTAAAGTTTGAAATAAAGAAAAAAAAACAGTATAATTTACTTCTGGTTGCATTGTTGTAAAATTGAACTATAGATTTCCAAAGATTAAGGATGAGTGCCGAGTTTCACAAGACTACACAAACCCAGTGAACTGTAGATAAATTGTAATAAATAACTGAATTTTAAAATTTAATAAACACTCATTTTCCAGTTGTTGAACAATCAATGACGTAGGTAATTATAAACTATATGTATTACAGCGCAACAAACAAACGAAAAAAAAAGGATTTTTAGGGGGGGGCGGGGTTGCCCCCTGAGCTGACCGCACCGGATGACACCCACCCTAATGACGCCAGTGCAATATATATACGTTTATGGTCTCAATATAAACATGAAATTTATTTTACTGTATTTACAGTCCCCGAAAGGGAAATAGCTGCTATTTAGTTTTGTGTGGTCTACCTGTCCGTCTGTACTTTTTAAATCTCACAAACTTAAAAAAAGATATTGAAAATCCGATAGCTATCATGATATTTAAAATCATGTCAAGTTCTGGTACAGTGACTACTTTTTTTTTCTGAAAGCGAATTAAATTAAATATGAAGCAGGTTTTTTCTCATAAAACTCCCTTATGTATATAAGTATCAATTAATAATTGTAGTTAAGCCAGACTCACACTGAACGATATCTTTATAACAATTATAACGATACAATGTAATAATAGAAACACGCAAAACAAGAAAATACGTTAGAAAAATAAAAGCTTATATTAAATGTAATTGTAGCAATTAGTTTGGGTCAGTCATTTAAACAAATTTGTAATAAGTCTAGACTTTACCTTCACTAATTCTTTAGTCTGTTGGTGCACCACACAAGATCTGTTGACAGTATTTTTCTATTCCTCTCTGTCAAACTATATGCATCCAGTGTTCAGCTTTCAATACAGAGACCACTAGTGAAGAATACAGCTTTAATATTAATTGGAAGCTGATGTTGTTTTTCCAGAATGACCACAGTCTGCTTATGTTAGGTCATCCAGAGAAAAGCTTGCTGGAATGGATCGGTCTCTCTCTTGATATCCTGCTGACCGTGAAAAGTGGAGGGATACGGTTATGCAAACTATCACAGCACCCTACGACGAAAGTCAAGGGAAAGATGAGAGATGAGTGAGTCTTGATGGGAGAGGACTCATTCTAAGTACTACAACCATCTCAATCACAATAAGTCTGCAAGTGATCGGACTAGTAGTATTCAAAAGTCACTCAGTAGTCCTTTCACAATACCGCACAACCTCCTAGGATAAAGAGACATACTCCTTTTTCTTCTAGCCAACTTTTTGGGCTGTAGTGGTAGTAGGGTCTGCCTAAGGTGGATTAGGAAAGGGCAATCAAAGAGGATGTAGTTTACGGTTTCATAAGGGTGGGCGCAGTGTCTACAATAGGAGAGTTAAGCGGAATATATATATATATATATATATATATATATATATATATATATATATATATAATATATATATATATATATATATATATATATATATAATATATATATATATATATATATATATATATATATATATATATATATATATATAATTTTCTTCATGGCTCAAGAGTTTGGACGAGAAGAAGTAAAGGAAAGATCACTCTTTTATTTCTGTGAATAGAGTTACCCCAAGAAAAAACAAGAGGGGGTAGAACAAGTAGTATTCACCCGTCACTACGGACGGCTGTCTAGTCGTGAGGTTTGCGCGCTGGACTGTCGTTTGGATCTATCAAAAGCCCTGGGTTCAAACCCTTCCCACTCCCATCCCCCTTCATCCTGTGTGAGGTTAGGACTAGGAAGTAAACTATCTTCAACTCTGAAGGAACATCCGAAACATGTGAAACATTTTACAAACAAACATTTTACAAACACTAAATAGCAACGCCGCACTTAACCATTGTGACCAAGAAGTCATGGAAAGAGAACAAGTAATCTACTTGTTGCTCCTTTAGTAAATACCCGTCACTAAATAGCGGGCCGGACTTAGCTATTGTGGGACCCTATGCGAAACAGATTTCGAGGGGCCAAGTTTGGGTAGGGAAGAGGACAATAAGTGAAATTTAAGAGTTGTATTTGAAAATAAATTCGTCTATGCATTTTATTCATTCTTTACTACGTACAGAATTACTTTACGAGCCTTGCATGTAGCAAAGTCATACAATATATCATAATAATTCTGTTTCCTACATAGGTCACGCTCAATATCAAGAATTATCAAATGTTTCAATCTATCTTTGAGAATTGTTGACCTCAAGTAACTCTTCATTAGTTTGAGGCGCGAGACGCTTCTTTTACCAGATTACACAATTACGGCTAATGCATAATGCCCTTTTTATTTATCGTGTGCAGGATTGGCGTTTTCCATATTGAATGACACCCCAAAATGACAACTTTTGTGTATATATATCCGTATATTTTAAGGACTTTTTTCGTATATTTTGCAATTTCGGGAGATTTCCAGCAGCTCCTGGTAAATCGACAGGATGGCGCGGGAAATCTGTTTTAAGTTATAAAATGGTTTAATTTAATAATTTATACTCCTTAAATTAGCGCGGGTCCTTTGAAAGTGCGGGTCCTATGACAGAGCGAGGCCCACTGTGGTCGCATAGGTTGCAGTAGCCTAATGACGGCCTGCAAAATAGTGGTGTATGCTACGCAGCCGGTCGACTAGTTGAATTTATTTTGTTATGATGGTAATTTAACAGAGGTGTGTGTCCTGTTCTTCGGTGGAAGATTGTAGATTACTCTTTTCAGGGGAGGAAGTAAATACTGTTCAGTTTTTTTTTGGCATAGTCATTTCTTTGTACATGGCTCTGTCTATGTTTCCCGATGCCCATTGGTTGAGCCACTCCTCTTTGTGATTGTTGACTAACTTTAGGGTGAGGTAGTTAACAGGTCTATCTGGTTGTTCCATAGATGAACCTGCCTTTGATAGGTTATCTGCCTTTTCATTTCACATGATGCCAATGTGTCCAGGGATCCACTGTAGTGTGATATTGATATTTAAATTTAATATCATCTGATGAATTATCACAATTAGTGTTGTCAACTCTCTTGAGCTGTTTGGGGTGCTGCTGTTAAGTGCTCGCAGATTAGATTAGGAGTCTGTAAAGACAACAATATCTGATGGTGATTGTGCTCCTTCATTTGATTTGTTTTCAACTGTCTACAATGCTATGTTAATTGCATCAATTTCGGCATGGAAGTTTGAGCAGTAGTCACCACATGGTTCACTGATTTCAGAGTGTTTTTTTTTAATACCAGGAAGGCACCAAGACCAGCATTGATGGTGGCTTTGAAGGCCGATCCGTTGGTGTATATATATATATATGGGTAGCTGTTATTTGGATAGTTTTCGATTGTTTCGATGTGCCTACTTTGAGCTCCTGTGGATTTGATTCTTTTGTTAAGTTATTATTTGATAAATGTGTTTTAGTGATTGGCTGTTTGTAGTTGAATCCGGGAGTTATGTTTGAAAATCTGGTAATTTTTTCTCTGTTTTGGGGTAGATGGTGTTCGTCAATAAGTTGGATCAGAGTTTTTTTTTTGCTGTTTTGCTTGTTTTTCCTATTTCTCTGTGTTGGTAGTTTAATAGGATGATCGTCCTCCAACCTTCTGTATCTCACAATAGCTTCTAATGCTGCTCTGTTGCGCCTTAACTTAAGAGGTTCAATATTAGAGTCTATTTCACAAGGCTGCTGTGGAAGTAGTTCTTATACATTCACTGATTAGACTGATTGGTTTTTGATTGTGTGTAATGATGATTGATAGATTTTGTTGGCGGCTATTTGTATGGAGAGACAGTTATCCATAACAGATCTGACGTATCCAGTGTATAACTGTCTTAAGGTTTTCTTTTCGGCTCAACAGGATGTTCCTGTTGTCTTGCGCACGTGAAGTTTTTGTTTTGTGTTTAATATTTGTGTTTTAGTGTATAGGAAGTAGTTTGTATTAGGTGCGTTTTGTTATCTAGAATATTGGGTAGGTGTGTGTTTACGTCATCCTTAGTTTCCACAGGAGAAAGAGCTTTTGTCTTAGCTGATTGTCTGTTTCCCCGTTTTAATGGGTGTTAGGCTTGGGGCTATGAGAAAGAGTGTCTCCTTTTATTATGTTTAATCTTTCTGATGCTTTTCTTTTGAATATGCTAAAGTGTTTTAGAGAGTAATCTTAGGTCTTATTTTACACCTAGATATGTTGAATTTTATTATTTATTGGCTGTGAGTCTATTTTAGAATGTAGTTTCTTTTAGCTTATTTGTTGCTGTGGCTAAAGATTGATTAAACCGACTTTTCTTTGTCAATTTCCTATTTCTATAATTTTGAATACGTGGATATAGTTGTGATGGCTCTATTTAATTTGGATCTAGTCAGCACTGGATATCTCTCTTTAGAGCGCAGCTAAGGGCTGAACCTTGCGGTACGTGACATTTTGGCGACGCCGTATTGGCGACGCCGATTTTTGCCCAAGACGTTTTGGCGCGAGCCGTTTTGGCGCAGGGGACGTTTTGGCGCGAGATATAATTTGACGATAATTTAATAAGCACGTATCTTTTATAACAATGTTTATTTCACTCTACCATAATATTGTATGTATAGTATGAATTTTAACACCGTCCAGCGAATTGTTGTTTTTTATTGGTAATATAAAGGTTTTGCTTATTTCATGAATATTGGCCTATAATAAGTCAGATTTCTGAATTGTAATGACATGCTATCCCCTCACCTTTATTTATATGTGAGTTCTGCCAATCGCACTCGATGACATTTTCAATGTCTTTCCAAAAGACATATTTTTTATTTGAAATTGGTATACCATTAGAACTAGCTAATTGTCACACTTTAATATAACAAAAAAAAATACATATTAACATCTAAAGCTTTATTACGCTGAATGACGACAATAACTCCACACATAGTAAAGATCAAGACACGAACGTGGTCAGTACAAACTCTAACGTGAATCCATAAATGTAAACAAACACTAGGGGCGACAATGGAAACAAATTCCCGATACTAGGATACTTTGTAAAGATATATTTTGAGAAATGGACCTCATTCACCAACCGTAAACAAACACCATTTAGCCACGTGGTGCTCTACCTCTTCTATACAATTTACGATCTCATGTTTAATTCATGATGGCTGTCATGTAACAATTTTTTTACGTTGTTTTATCAATATGATCACGTGACTAAATGTTGTTTGTTTACGATTGGTGAATGAGGTACATTTGGGTAGGGGTGATTTGGGTGACACATTTCGCATTGACGAAGGTATAGTTAAACAAATACACAAGCCAAAATGTTTATTAAAGAAAATGATGTGAAACAAAAACACACATTTACATTTAGTCACATTGTTTAATGGACTTGTTATAGCTCACATAAAAAAAAAAGGTTTTAGGAGCAGATATAAATAATTACTCAAAAAACATATATAATTACCAAAGCTACTAATGTTTTTAGCTTAAATATGTGTTTAAAAATGTATAACAAACAGATTTTTTCATTATTTTATACCGAGACAAACAAAATATATATTCTAACCCCCCCTCCCACGAAAAAAAAAAGCCTTAATAACTTAATAATTTTGACTATTTCATGCATGTATACTGTGAAGTATGGATGGCAGTCTGGTGTTGTGTAATGTTAGAGATTTAATAATAATTAAATAACAAACTTAAATACCAAAAATAGCGGACACAAATAATTCTTCTTCTGTAAAATATGTCTTAACATAAACTCTCATGCAAAACATAAATATGCATAATTCTTTTTAAAGAAATAATACAATGAACGTACATAATGTATTTCGCGCCAAAACGTCCCTAGCGCCAAAACGACCTTCGCGTCAAAACGGCGTCGCCAAAACGGTTCTACGGAACCCGGTACGTGACGTTTTGGCGCCGCCGTTTTGGCCCGAGATGTTTTAGCGCGAGCCGTTTTAGTGCAGGGAACGTTTTGGCGCGAGATATAATTTGACGATAATTTAATTAGCACGTATCTTTTATAACAATGTTTATTTCACTCTACCATTACAGACCTCCGTGCGCTATATATACATAGAATGTCCTCGAATAATACCATTGACCAGGGCTTCTTCTTTATTACTAGATTTTTTTTTACTAGGATGAATAGTGCGTGCTATAAGAAAAATCATTAATATTGACCTTTTAAATATTCTTTCTTCTTATTACGCGAAAAAGGTGTAGGGAAAGTGGGGTAATATGAGATACTTAACTTGTAAAATTAAAAAAAAAAAAAAAGTTGTATATTCCAACTAGCTACCAATATCAAAAATGATCAACTACACATTAAAGAATATTTCTACCAAACATCAGGCCTTTTAATTAGAAACTTATGAAGATATTTTAATTTTATTTTTTTTAGTTGGTATCCCATATTACCCACCCTGTGGGGGTACTATGGGATACTTGAGCTCTGCCATTAAAACTATAAGAAATAAAAAACACAAAAATGATTTTTTAAAAGACAAGATAAAATAAAACATTTTATTAAAGAATGGAAATAATTTTAATAAAAAAAAATATATTTAATCACTCTCCACACACAAGTCACACTCAAAAATACTGGACTCTGCCCCAGCACATTCAGTGTGGGCCCATTTACTACAAGCTACACACTGAACCCATTGTTCTCCATCTGTATCTTCCGAGAACAGGCCATTGCAATATATACAAGGAGTGTCATCATCACCTAGGTTGGATGATTTGCCTTTTGATTTATTTCCTTTGTGTTTATTTGGGACACATTTAGAAGTGGACGGCTCACATAGTGTCTGTTTATATGGTGAGCTCGTCAAAACAGCGGTACATCCTTTGCGCCGCCCTTTCCCTTTGCTTCGCTCACAATGTGCCACCGGAAAAGGACTAATGTCAGCTGGTCCCCAGGATTTGTTAAGAGGTTCCTGGTTACCAAGTTCCAAATTGGAACAGCTGGATGTCGATGGTAAATCCATCGCAGAGTTCATTTGTTGCTCCTGAATTTCATTTGATGCTACCTGTATATCTGTCGTCTCCGCTGCCTTGAATTCCCAGTCTTGAAAAATGTCTCTATTGACAGGCCAGATGCCTGTCTTTTCGAAGCCATTGACCGCTGTGGCAAGGCTGGCAGCACGAAGGTAGGCTTTGGCGAAAATGGAAGCAATTTGAAATTCCATGATTACTCGTCCAGGATGTGACCTCAGCCACACTTGTATTTCAGAGTCATAGTACGTAGTTAGTGGTTTCATGAATGAAACATCAAGGGGCTGCATTCTGTGAGTGCAGTGTGGCGGAAGACAAATCATTGTGATATGATTTTGTCTTGCCAGGTTTATTGCATTTAGATTTTTCGTATGTGATGCATGCCCATCTAAAATTAGTAAAGCTGGGTTTAACAGACTGGGCTTGACAAAGTTGATAAAATGTTGAAGCCATTGTGTAAATAAATCCAACTGAATCCACCCAGTCTTGTGGCAAGCATAAATGGATCCAGGAGGTGCTCCATCCATTAGCTCCATCTTCATCCGCTGGCGAGGAAAGATGAACATTGGTGGTACATATTCACCAGCCGCACTCATGCAAATTACTGTTGTTACTGTCCTTCCTCTTTCAGCTGATGACAGGACTCCAATTTGTTTTTTTCCTTTTAGTGAAATAATTTTTGCATTATTAGATTGCACTGTTGTGATGCCTTTCTCGTCAACGTTATAGATTTGATTTGATTTTTATTTCTTTAAATCAACTTCTTTTTCCAGAAGATCAAAAAATTTCCCAACATTGACTTTGTTAAAGGCAGTGGCTCGAGCAGCTGAAGTTGATTCTGGACTTCGTAAAGAAAGTTCTGGGTGCTTACATAAAAATGATATTAGCCAGTCTTTGCCTGCTATTTCATTGTTAATGTTGAAGTCAGTCTTGATATTGTTCATTTTAGCTAGCTGATACGCCATTCTTCGCACATCAGTGCTAGTTAAACCAAACAGTCTAGCCTCCATTTCAATTATGTAATTGACCAAATCTGCTTCAATATGAGGTGGCAATGTAGGCTTTCTCCCTAAGGGAACATTTACCACTTCGCTGAGTGGTGTGTCAATGCATTTCACCTTGCGTTCTAAAGTTGCTCTAGGAACACCAAAAGTTTTGCTGGCTTTTAAATAGCCCATTTCTTTGTTTCTAACTGCAGTAACTGCTGCAGTCATTGCGTCAGCCGCCCACTGCTTCCTCATATTTTTCCTGATGTATGTTCGTGGCATCTGTAAAAAAAAAACAAACAAAAATAGAATAAAAAAACAAAAATATAACACAAATATAATTTGTTTAAGAAATTAATTTAGCATGACAAGGGAGTAGATTTCAATATAAGGACTGGCAGTCCAGAACGAATAAATCACAAACAGGCAGCAATCCTGGTAATTTGAATATAAATCTAAAAATATTCTCTAAATCTAGTTCTAAAGTCTATCAGCTATATTATATATATAAAAAAAATCAAAACCAGGACCATCGAGACAACGGTGCAGAGCGAATACATTACAACCACGCAGACAGCCCGGTAATATTTGATATAAATATTTAAATACTGTATAGTTCTAGATCCAGTCAATCTAGAAATCTACACTTTAAAATTATATATTAAAATTAGATCTATTGATCTAGATTTCCAGAGTCAGTAGATCTATCTATTGACGATCTAAATTACTTTAAAATGTTGATCTACAATAAAAATATTTTTAAATATATTTCGACGACTTTCGACTATTCCTTCAGAGATTTTTAATTTAATCTAGTCTAGATCGTCCTAGACCAAACCCTTAGACTTTAGACAGGACCGGGCAGATCAATGATACTAATAATAATTATTAATTACTTTTATATAACTATTTATCATTTATACCGTAAATTAATTAGATCTATAATATATATAATTATTATATAAATAATTATATACAATTCTAGATCTAGAATCTAGCTAGTTAAGCTAGATCTAGAATCTAGATTTACTTTAGATCAAATCTATTATTACAATTATTCATTATCAATCATTATCATATGATTATCATAGATTAGATCTAATTTATAATTATCATTTTAGTAAATATAATAATGTAGTTCAAGATATGAAACCCATTCAAAATGAGGGGGTAATATGAGCTGGTATCCCATTTTACCCCATCTTGGGTATCCCATATTACCCACATGGTAGCTACCTACATTTTTTGTATTTACTACGACCACGCTGGGTGCAACACATTTCCAATATTATATTATGCTGAATATTTGCCAACTTATTCATTATATAACAAAAACATTATAATAAATTACCTTTAGAAGAGTTTATGCTCCTTGAAAGATAGTGGTGTGATGTAACCAGAACAATCAAAATTTTAAAACGTGAAAATCAAACGATCTCTGCAAACCAAAGGTTGAAATCTGTCTGCGGAAGTGGTCTCATATTAGTCTACTAGCCTCGTTTTCAATTCAGCAAATTTTATATTGCACGGACCTATAAAAAAGAATCACAGATGCCCATATTACCCGCTATCTCATATTACCCCACTTTCCCTAATGCTTGGAGAAAGAATTCTGAAGCTGAAAACCCCAGAATACGCTCAGCGCCGTGGCTCGGTCCGGAAACCAGACCCCTTGCCGACTTAAGCAGAAACCCGTCGAATGTTCAATTCTATCTCCAGAAATAACGTTTTACAACGCATAAAATAATTTAAGCAACACTATTTCCCTCCCCCCCCCCTCCAAAAAAAAAAAATGTCTCGTTTTACATCGCTTCTCTAGGTCCCCAGCCTCTAAATGGGGCGCTCGAACGAAAATTTTGTCCTTTAGGGGGTCATCACCTCGAAATGAGAAACACTGCCTTAAAGTTTTTTTTTCAAATCATTGTAAGAGTGACTTGTACTTCGGATTATTTATTTTATATGTATTCAACAAAAAATATTTTGTGTTTCGAGCCACTTTATTCTGTATATAATGGTCCATGTCGGTTGTTTTAGGAATAAATAAATAAAGACAACATTACAGGTACAAAAGGAGTCAATGATTAGGGTCAGATTAATTTTGAAAAGATACGAATATAATACAGAAAGAATTTTTTTTTTTTAATTCTCTTGAAAAGAAAACAACAATAGATGCAACGCATTAAAGAATGAATGATTTTGAAAAGCAGCCTTTGCAATCCTTTATAGAACGAATTTTATCGGCAATGTTTAGCTTTTAAAGGATCCACAAAAGTTTATTTGACACACACACAACTAGGGTGTTTGTATTAATTAATACAGGCGATTCCAAAAATTGAGTGAAATTGAAATTGTGTAAGCACACAAATACTTTCACAAAAAAATTGATTCTACACCAGACATGTCTCATACTGAACATATCACTATTATTATTGCTTCTGGTTCTTATAGATCTCTTGTAGAAATGCATTAAAAATGTTCTGGGGTTTCACCCAATGACTGATACAGCTTGACTGGAAGGACACTTTGTAACATCGTGATAGAAAAAATACAAAATTGGAAATAAAACATGGAGGATAAGACAACAGTGTGACAACAGTGTGACAACAGTATGACAACAGTGTGACAACAGTAAGACAACAGTCTGACAACAGTGTGACAACAGTGTGACAACAGTAAGACAACAGTGTGACAACAGTAAGACAACAGTGTGACAACAGTAAGACAACAGTGTGACAACAGTAAGACAACAGTGTGACAACAGTAAGACAACAGTGTGACAACAGTAAGACAACAGTGTGACAACAGTAAGACAACAGTGTGACAACAGTAAGACAACAGTGTGACAACAGTAAGACAACAGTGTGACAACAGTAAGACAACAGTGTGACAACAGTAAGACAACAGTGTGACAACAGTAAGACAACAGTGTGAATAGGAACGAAAATAAAACAGACAAGTTCTATAAAACTGGCTTCAAGTCCAAGAGTGCTTGTGGCTCAATTAAAATAGATTTCTTGATTCTAGAAACAAAAAGGGGGGGTTCGGCATGTTTAAATTTCGCAGGCAGGTGGCCACAACTCTCGCGGCGGCCCTGCTTCACCTTTACCTATCCCTTAGTCTGATGGACCATTGGGGCACTACACAAGATCTGTCTACCGTCTTTTCCCTTTTCTCTCTGTCTTCCTCTTCATCTTTTTCCTGGTACTGTTCCCTAAAGAAAGGTCTTTGCGAGCCCTCAGAACATTGTGATGTGGCCATATAGTTTGAGTTCCCTTTTTTTTTTACAGTGGTTTGCAGGTTGTCGTGGGGTCCAATTGCTGTATTAATCCTATCTCTAATCTCTTCATTCGTGATGCGGTCTTTGTAAGTGACACCTAGGATTGAACTCTATCTGTATAACTAGCACTTCATCGAATACATATGAATACTAACAATGTAATAATAATTACATTAATACATCTCCGTATGCTGTGGTATTTAATTGTTATGGCGACTAACAATACAACAGCACGTCTCTTCTTTTTGTAGTGTTCTAGTTGTTGATAGTTTGATAGTCTTGCCGAAAATATTGAAACGTGCCTGAGCTACCTGAGCGGACCACTTAGGGGGTTGATTTTGAGTTTGTGTTTCCACACAAATATTTATTGTAACCTTGTTGTTTTTTTTTATCTCTTTGTCAAGTACAAAAAAATCATGCATTGTTAACACTGGGCGTATTCAGAGAAAGAGGGACATGGTGCAGGAGCTGTACAAGAAATACTTACGTACATTTTGTTCAGAAGGCAACTAGATCTTATTTCTTGATGGTTTTATATTCTTCTGAACTATGATTTGTGAGGCCTAAATAGGGAAACAGCACAATACCTGCATTTCGTACACAAAACAAGCTGACCAATGTGTACATAATTTTAAAGTAAAGCTGTGCATTATTTCTACAAGGATATCCTGACAATGTGTTTGATCCTAATTGTTTTGTCACTGGCCTATACCACACACCAGATCGTATTCACTTATTTACTGATCATCCGAACGGTGAAATTTCGTTTGACAAATATATCCAATCACGAGTGTCACTCTACCGCGTTCTAAAGTCAGGTCGAATTGACACTAACTACATGACATTCAAGTTTTACAACAGCAGACTATTTCAAACACGGGAGACTCAGTTTGTTTTGAATATATAATTGCCTTTAAGTCCTCTTGAGAATGAAACTTTCTGTGAGACTTGTTACAAGTTGAAACAGTTGATGATTTAAAGCCTAATCGCTTGGTGTTGCTAAAGAGAGATAGAGGTCAACAGACATTTTCTTGGGGATTTGTTTTTCTTCTGGACTGAAGTCACTTGAATGGAGCCATGATTTGTGGCCAGAAATATTTGGGTGTGTCGGTAACTTGTAGTGATCTTTTAGTTTCTCTTTTTTTTTGTGTCTGGGTATTTCATTTATTGCTGAAATTATTTTTTTTTAAAGTGTCTGCTTTGGTATGGATATAAATGAAGGCTTTCAAATTGACACGTGGTCCTGGAATCCAGTTTTTATAAGTATAAATGAATGAATTATTTACGTTGGAAATATTGAAATATAGAGGCGAGACTGTATTAATTTCATCTGTCTGTCTTCTGATTAAAATATAGTATCTTTTGATTATAAGACATAGGGAGAGTTATTTTGGAAAAAATTATGTCGGATTAGGAGTTATGAAGGTTGTTCAATAGCTGAACAAAATTAAGGTCCCGGGGTTCAAACTGACAAGAAAATCCTTCACACACAGTCGTACATATAAAAAACCAACTAAGAGTATAAATTTAAATAACACAATTATGACTTTAATTGTATCATACTGATAAAGGTACATGTACAATGAGAATGATAGAATGATGAATACATAATATATATATATAATATATATATATAGATAGATATGTATTCAATAATTACACATAAGCAGCTTGCTACTGCTACCAAATTGTCACCATGGTTTTATATTAAACCAAACGCTGACCTATTGACATCACAATACTGTCGACATCGGCAATGATAAAGTTAGACCTCAACTGATCCCTAACTGGCACGAACTGTTGTGTAACGGCTAAGGATACTCAACGCGGTCAATAATCGCCAATCTGACAAAGACACTCAAGACTGTAATAGATACTTCCGAGAAGATAAGCGACGCCACCACTGGCAAAGAAATACAACTCCAACACTGGCAGCCTATAAACGAAATAAACACAAAAATCAACTTCTACTCTAAAACTAGAAATAGCGACAACCTCATACAACATATAATAAGAGATATCACAAACAAAGTGACTCACCCTAAACATGGTCCAAAAATCCTACAGAATAATAAGTCCATTAAACAAGTATTTGTTAACACAAATTAATAATCTTTTTTGGGCCAAAACACGTTCAACCAAATTCAGAGGGTGAACTGCCTCATGACAAAGAATGACCAACAAATCTCACCGGACTTTGTGACGTAGCAAATAATTCAAAACAAAAATACAGGGCACTCTCGACCCGTACAAGGATTACGAGTAGCGAAAAAAATCTTAACAGAGTTGGGAGAAAGCAAAAGACACTTGTCTAAACTACGCGACACCAGATGACGCGGCACAGTGGCAGGGCAGAGCGGTAATGCGGGTTCGAATGCCGGTGAAGACTGTGATTTTTAATTTTGGAATCCTTGGGCGACTCTGAGTCCACCCAGCTCTAATGTGTATTTGACATTAGTTGGGGAAAAATAAAGGCGGTTGGTCCTTGTGCTGGCCACATGACATCCTCGTTAACCGTGAGCCACAGAAACAGATGACCTTTACATCACTTGCCACTATAGACCGCAAGGTCGGAAATGGGAACTTTACTTTTTACTTTATTGGTGTCAGATGAATAGGTAATTCACTTCACGACACTTGTGTTTCAAACACTGCAAGAAGAAAAGTAATGTCACGTGGTTGTTCCCTACAATAAGATGACATCAATTCGTTTAGTTTTTTAGCTGAAATGTTGTTGTTTTTTTTTCCTGAGACTTTGAATAAGAGATTGACTCTTTACCTGAGATGAACTCCTATTGAAAAATCAGAGCAGGAAGGACTCAATACTCCTGTAGTCCTCTGGCAAGAAACTGGGCCCTTGGCGTAATCCCTCGTAGCTACCATACAAGTCGAGTGACTGCTCGGACAGGTCACCCCTTAGCTCGCGGAGCTGGGGACACTCGTACAAGACCTGCGACACTGTTTCGACGCTCTCTCCACAGGGACGGCATCGGGAGTCGTAGTTTCGGCGGAACCGTGCAAAGTATGTCCCAACAGGACAATGTTCAGTCCTTTACTTTGCAATGATTGCTTGTTCTGACCACCTTAACCGCCACCACTGATCGTCACGATCTGGGAGACGCATATGCTGCCGGACACTACGTGCTCTGTCGGATTCCTCCCAGGACTTTAACCACTTCTCATGAATGAGTGCTCGGATTTCTGCCGTTGCTTGTAAAAATGTGCTTGGTGCTTCGAGGTGAGTGGCTGCCAAAGCTCTCTCTCTTGCAAGGGTATCTGCCGTTTCATTGCCCCTCACGCCGCAATGTGAGGGCGCCCACTTCATAAAAACGACAGCTCCAAAGGCTCGGCGGATTTTATCTTCGGCGCCGACTGCCTCTTCTATTACGGTCGACCCTCCCCCGCCGCCACCCATAGCTAGGAGACTGGAGCGAGAGTCAGTCGGTGACTAGCGACACAGTAGTGGCACTAGTTTCATGTTGGGTCATTCGGGCTCTAATAGCCTCGAATGCGCGAGTTATCCCTGTTAACTCGGCGTCCATGGAGCATGCGGCGTAGCCACATGGACCAGAGAGCCGATCTGGTTTTGTCCGGTCTGGGTACACTATAAGGGCCCCATACCCAGATCTATCGGGGTCCGTCGGTATAACAGAAAATGGCATCTGATGGGTAGGACTTTAATGTAGCTGATGCCAATTTTTGGAGTATAGCAGGTGTTAATCGCCTCTTGGTGGCTCCCTCATGCCCCTATAAGGGACAGGTTAATTTGTGGGGCTGGCAATCTCCTCCACGGAGGGCAAGTACTTATCCTTCTACTAATGGGAATTCTATCGGTGGAGAGCCCAGCTGTTTTAGACAAATTGGCCGCAATATGTAGGAACGAACGCATTTAGATACGGTTCCTCTCTCTCTCCACTGGTTTGCTAAGATTGTGGTGGGTAGCTTAGAGTCGCCCATTTTTATAACGCTCATAAGCCGTGAGTACCGCACTCTCACTCCTTAAATTTAATGGGGCCACCTTACATAAGATTTCAACAGCGTTTGTTGGGCTTGTCCAAAAGGTGCCACAAATGAACCTTAGTGCCTGTACTTGGTCGAGTGATTCGAGAGCTGTTTTACTAGCATATTCTTGAACTGTATAGCTGTACTCAATTTGCGATCTAACACCTGTAGTAATAGAAAGTTTGGATAAAGGACCACACAAAGATGTGGAACACTAATGGCTCTCTACTTTATCTTAAAACTACGTTCATGCCATGCTTTATGTCACTGAAAACAAAAACAAAATATTTCTACATAATTAAATGCAGAGAAGGGTACAGAGAGGGGCAGTAAATTATTTTTTTTAATTCCACATTTCACATTGAGGGAGGTCTACCCCCCAGGTCTACCCCCAGCTGTGTCTGGCATAGTAGATCGTATACCTGGTACTGTATAGTGGCCAGTCGTCTTTAAGAAGTGTTGAAAGATTATCTGGGAGACGTCAGAAGAATGTATAAGGATGGGGGAAAGGGGAGGTAAGCACATGTTACGAAGAATGCCAGAGAGGCCAGTAGGTTCAATCTAAATAGTAGTCAATAGATCTATGTTTAGTTTTCATGCATATATGAAGGTAAAGTAGATGTAATACTTTGAGTGCGGTAATATAAAAGTAGATGTGATGCTTTGAGTGGGGTAATATAAAAGTAGATGTGATGCTTTGAGTGGGGTAATATAAAAGTAGATGTGATGCTTTGAGTGGGGTAATATAAAAGTAGATGTGATGCTTTGAGTGGCGTAATATAAAAGTAGATGTGATGCTTTGAGTGGGGTAATATAAAAGTAGATGTGATGCTTTGAGTGGGGTAATATAAAAGTAGATGTGATGCTTTGAGTGGGGTAATATAAAAGTAGATGTGATGCTTTGAGTGGGGTAATATAAAAGTAGATGTGATGCTTTGAGTGGCGTAATATAAAAGTAGATGTGATGCTTTGAGTGGGGTAATATAAAAGTAGATGTGATGCTTTGAGTGGGGTAATATAAAAGTAGATGTGATGCTTTGAGTGGGGTAATATAAAAGTAGATGTGATACTTTGAGTGGGGTAATATAAAAGTAGATGTGATGCTTTGAGTGGGGTAATATAAAAGTAGATGTGATGCTTTGAGTGGGGTAATATAAAAGTAGATGTGATGCTTTGAGTGGGGTAATATAAAAGTAGATGTGATGCTTTGAGTGGGGTAATATAAAAGTAGATGTGATGCTTTGAGTGGCGTAATATAAAAGTAGATGTGATGCTTTGAGTGGGGTAATATAAAAGTAGATGTGATGCTTTGAGTGGGGTAATATAAAAGTAGATGTGATGCTTTGAGTGGGGTAATATAAAAGTAGATGTGATACTTTGAGTGGGGTAATATAAAAGTAGATGTGATGCTTTGAGTGGTGTAATATAAAAGTAAATGTGATGCTTTGAGTGGCGTAATATAAAAGTAGATGTGATACTTTGAGTGGGGTAATATAAAAGTAGATGTGATACTTTGAGTTGGGTAATATAAAAGTAGATGTGATACTTTGAGTGGGGTAATATAAAAGTAGATGTGATGCTTTGAGTGGGGTAATATAAAAGTAGATGTGATGCTTTGAGTGGGGTAATATAAAAGTAGATGTGATACTTTGAGTGGGGTAATATAAAAGTAGATGTGATGCTTTGAGTGGGGTAATATAAAAGTAGATGTGATGTTTTGAGTGGGGTAATATAAAAGTAGATGTGATACTTTGAGTGGCGTAATATAAAAGTAGATGTGATACTTTGAGTGGGGTAATATAAAAGTAGATGTGATGCTTTGAGTGGGGTAATATAAAAGTAGATGTGATACTTTGAGTGGCGTAATATAAAAGTAGATGTGATACTTTGAGTGGGGTAATATAAAAGTAGATGTGATGCTTTGAGTGGGGTAATATAAAAGTAGATGTGATACTTTGAGTGGGGTAATATAAAAGTAGATGTGATGCTTTGAGTGGGGTAATATAAAAGTAGATGTGATACTTTGAGTGGGGTAATATAAAAGTAGATGTGATGCTTTGAGTGGCGTAATATAAAAGTAGATGTGATGCTTTGAGTGGGGTAATATAAAAGTAGATGTGATGCTTTGAGTGGCGTGATATAAAAGTAGATGTGATACTTTGAGTGGGGTGATATAAATTCAACAGAAACAAAAAAAGAGAGAAGAAAGTTCGTAAACGTATGAACAAACAACAAGACAGGAATCAAAATGAACATAGAAAAGAATAATGAGGAAAGAGGATAGGAAAGAGTACTACAAAGAGAACTTAACAAGATGAAGAGAACAGAAAAAGAGAAAAAACAATGAGAATAAAACAGAAGAAAGTGAAGAGAAACACAGAATCAAAGAGAGAGAGAGGTGTAGGTATGAAAAGCAAAGAGACAAGAGCCTAAAATAAGAGAAATACAAATACAAAGAGCTTTTAATAGCGACAGGAAAAACACATGGTCCTAAAGAAACAAATACAAAGAGAGAAAGAGAAAGAGAGAGAGAGAGTATGGGAGACTAGCCTTCAATTTGGCAGAGACAGCAAGTTAGGAAAAACAAGGTTACAAAAACAATTTGTGTGGAAACACAAACTCAAATTCGGCCACCGAAGTGGTCCACTCAGGCAGGTAAAAATGCAGGTTTCAATATTTTCAGAAAGAATATCAGAATGAAATTCTATCAAAAGCCAATGACAGAGAAGAATGGAGAAAGAAGGTTGACGGAACTTGTGTGATGCCCCAATGGTCCAGCAGACCAAGGGATAGGTGGAAGTGAAGGAGAAGTTTGATGTGAACCTGGCCTAACTGATGACATAATGATTATCTAATTGATCTAATTGTTCTGTAAAGAGTAAGAAATACGCCAAAATATCTAGGGGTGACCCTGGATAGAAAACACGTCAAGGAAGTTGAAAGTAAAGCCTTGGAGAAGTTAGCGTTACTCAGAAAGCTGACCAGCACAAAGTTTGGTGCAAAAGCTGACTTGCTACGCACACTGTTCGCGAAAGTGGTCGCGTGTCTTTTATATAAACGAATGTATTGTTATAACCCTATTCGAAGCGCAAAAGGGTTAAATGTGTGTGATCAGCTGACATATGGGACACAGGTCAATAATACAGTTTAGCGTGCTATATTGAAAGGCAAGGGACAGTACTGGCATGAACTTTGCACGTGAATAGCGCCCGTGTTATGGTCATCTGATCATAAGCCTGCGCAGACCAGAGACACTGTGTAGGAAAGCGCCAGTTTAAGACCGGAGAGCGTTGACACCGGGACTGTTAGTCAGCCATGAAGTCGGTCCTGGTGCAGTCCTCCAGTGAAACGTACGAGTCCAGGAAGAGACAGTAGAGTTATGAGTTTAGCACAGTGATATACGGTCTAACGTTGTAGCAGTTGATTGTGTTGCCAATTGTGTCGTTTTGGCTGTTTTATTTGACCCTTGTTAAAGTACCAGATTATTTGGAGTCTTGTTGTCAAGTTCTTGATGTGTTGATGTGTTGTGTTGTGTTTAGCAGTGGTTACAGAAGGCCTGACTAGGAGAGAGAATCGTAACAGTATTTTCAATTCTTTAATGACCCTTCCGGCGTAAGCATTCTAGTTACAAGTCTGATTTATATTCTTCGATTCAATTTTCCTGGTGTAACTAAGGAACTAGAAAACGTCAAGAATTTCAAGTATGTAAGAAAAGCCACTTGAGGTACACAAAAAATGTCTTTTCAAAGCGTCTCAGGTTTTTTTTTTGACAGATCAAGTTATAATTCGGCTTCCCAGATCCTCAATACATAACAATGGTGCGCCATTTCCAAGGAAACGTAATCCAATATTCTTCAAGACTTCGCGGTGACAACTCAAAATCTTTTTGTCACAAAGAAAATGCTGTCACACCCATTTTCCTTTTTTTTTGTCCAATTTGCCTAATCATTGTGTATAATCCATTGTTCCCGGTTATTTCCTCATTGGCTATTTCATCCCCGGTCACTTCATCTACGGTCATTTCATCCACTGGTCATTTCATCCTCTAATCCATCAAATAATAATTGTAACAAGAATGGAATTAACAATATTTCCTATACTTATTTTCATTGACATGATGTTTGTAATTTCTTGGCCAGTGTGACATATTTCATGCAGTCAGCGTTTATTTGAATAAATAAAACGTTTGAAATTACAAGTTTATAGTCAAGAAAGAACGATTGACAAATACAGATGACAGTCAGTAGATAAGTTCTCAGTGACAAGATCATAAGTATTCTAATCGTTCTCATCTCTCCAAAGATTTCCACTACTTCCACCACACCTTGGACTTTGATGATAATTAAGGAGTCCAGAGCGGCATGATCATAATTATTCTAATCCTACTTCTATCAGACTATCTCTCAAAAGTGTGTACCTACCTCCACCACACCTTGGACTTTGATCATTACTTACTTACTTAAGTCCTCCCGCGCCGTTCGGCGCATTGGGCGGCAAGCTGTCTCCACAAAGATCTGTTATTGGCAATGTCTGAAGCCTCCTCCCACCAGGTGTCCACTGCTCTAAGGTCCTCCATGAAGGTGTGGCGCCAAGTAATACGAGGACGTCCATGTTTGCGCTTTCCTCATATTGGTCTCCATGTCATCGCAACTCTTGGTATGCGTAATTCATTTTGTCGCAGAACATGTCCCGCAAACCTCATGCGACGCTCTGTCACAAATCAATAAGTGTTCGACTCCCAGTTCGGCATAGAATTTCCTTGTTTGAGACCCAATCTATATAACTGACTCCCAAAATCCGTCTCAGCCATTTTGTTGAGCCACATTTTGTCTTTTCTCAATTTTGACAGACGACTTCCATGTCTCACATGCATATGTAGCAGTTGGAATGACGATTGTGTTGAGAATGTGTATTTTTTGTCTCGAGCCCAATGGCTTGGCTAGTCCAAATAGGCTGCAGCCTTTGGAAAATGCTCCCTACCTTTCCTATTCGGCACGTTACATTATGGTAGGCATCCACATCATTTGTTATGATGCTGCCAAGTCTGACGGAGACACCTTTGCCTTATATCCCACTCGTAAAATTTTAGTCTTATCCAAGTTTATGCGGAGGCCAATTTTTGGGTGCCTCTCTATCTAGGCTCTTCGTCATTTCTTGAATGCATTTATTTGTAGCCCCGAGTAGGGCAACGTCATCAGCAAAGTCCAAGTCCGTCATTCGGTTTCGTTCACGCCATGGAATACCAAAGGCAGTCTGGTTCATTGCTCTCCTCATTATGTAGTCGATGGCTAGGAGGAACAGGAAGGGAGATAAGATGCACCCCTGTCTCACACCTGTCTCGATAGTAAAAACTGTTGTTCCCTCTTCTGTTTTAATGCAGCAACTAGATTGACTGTAAAGGTGTCGTAGGATCTGGACGAATTTTTCTGGGATACCGTATTCTCTAACTATTTTCCATAGCGATTCTCGGTGGACACTATCAAACGCTTTCTTGAAGTCTACGAAACTGATCGTTAGCCGTTGTTGGTACTCAAGGCTTTGCTCTATGATATTTCGTAGAACGAAGATCTGCTTTGCACATGATCTGCCTCTTCGGAAGCCTGCTTGTTCTTCTCTGAGTCTCTTATCTAAAGACTGTTGAAGCCGTCTCAAAAAAACATTACATCACGCAATATGCGCAGGTTAATATTGACATCCCTACAACAATCGGAAACAATATAATTAAATACAAACCCCGCTTTACACTATATCTACTTATTCACATATAGCATTTCATTTCTCCACAAGTCTGAAGAGAGTAGGGGGAACACTCGAAACACATTTATAATAACAAACATTCTAAATAAACATAGCTCTATATTAGATGAAATAAGAGATAAAAGGCAAAGCCCGAACAACACAATTACACAATAACTAAGTGTAAAAAAAATTAATAGGGATGAAATGACCAGGGATGAAGTGGCCAGGGATGAAATGACCAGGGATGAAGTTGCCAGGGATGAAATGACCAGGGATGAAATGACCAGGGATGAAGTGGCCAGGGATGAAGTGACCAGGGATGAAGTGGCCAGGGATGAAATGACCAGGGATGAAGTGGCCAGGGATGAAGTGGCCAGGGATGAAATGACCAGGGATGAAGTGGCCAAAGGAGAAACTTTTGAACACTAAAAGATAAAGTTCAGAATATACCCACACCATTAAGAGAAGATGATTGTTTATGAGCGTCTTACAATATCTCTTTACTTATAGCCAACTACAGAAAACAATATAGGTTTTACCAGCTGCTGGAGTAGTTTTACAAACGTTTTTTAACACGAACTTCCTTATTTTTCCTCAAGGTTGACCCACGAAACCTTTCCCATATTTGGGTATAGCTGCAAGGTTTGAATTCAGTAGTCCTCCTGCTAGGTGGGTAGCAAGCCAAAGCTAATAAGCTCCTCCTGCCCGTAGCTCACTTGTTTAGGCGACAGTTACTCTTCTTCGTTCCTTCTCCTGTGAGTGAAGACAGTTCCTCGGACCCAATAGTTGAGCCACAGGTGAAAGGTTAAGAAAAATACGAGAAACTTCTTTGCGAAAACTTTTAGAATGATACAAAGAATTTTGTCAATAAGAAGATAAATCTCTATAACTTAAAATCTAGCCACTCTTTCACTTCTCGATTTACTACAGTTAGAAATTTGTTTTTCTTTTTTTTTAATGGAGTTGATGAATTAGCGAAAATGCAGTACAAGTTAAGCAGGGGATCTACTGAAAACCAGAAACATGACAAGGGATCTACGAGACAAAAAAAGTTTGGGAACAACTGGCTTAGAACATGGTGTTTGTAACAGAAAAACCAAGATGAAGACAAAAGATTTCGAAGTGGTGAAGAAAGCAGCAGATGATTGTGTGCGGTGGGCAGATAAAAAAAAATGAACAGTTGGAAATGAAAATTGAAGTTTGACTGAAACAAAAAAAGAACAAGGGTGTAAAAGCGAACAGAAAAATTAGCGCTAAAAAAAAATTAAAAAATCCAGGTTTTGAATGTCTTACTAGACTAAGACAGTACAGGTATCTCTAGTCTTGAAAGAAGTTTTGACATGTCAAACATCTTTTATGCAGACCTCGCAAGTCTTGATCACAGAAATTTCAACGACATAAGGCTAAAAGGACTTGAGCCTCCAGCTTTTTGAAGAATTTAGCAAGAAATATATTATCTCTTATTTGATTGTGACTATATAATCAATGCCAGGTGGTGCTACTGACAAAGAACTGCATAATTATAAAAATAAAAATCTATGACAATGATTACCGTTTGTGTGTTTGATTATTTTTTACAGAATTTCTTATAACTTTATTCTGTGTTAATTTGCTGAGGAAAAGAGAACCACTCTGGCAGAAGAAAAACGCCAGAGAAGAAAAGCAAGGCCCACAACACTAGCTCCAGCTGGAATATCCTGCCCAGTGTGCAGCCGAACATTCCGGGCTCACATAGGCCTCACCAGCCACATGAAGGGAAAATAAAACCCCAGTGCAAGGCCCTCAGCCCCCTGGATGACAAAGTGGTTATCATTGAACCACGCTGGACGAACTATATAGGGCCTATATATATGTTGCGTGCTTAATTGATTTTATGGATTTCAGTTTTTCATTAAAAAAAAATCTTTTCATTAAAAAAAATATTTTTATTTAAAAAAATACACATATGACCCTGTAAATACACATTTCCAGGTTTTTGAATACACATTGCCATTTTGGGGATATAGAGCTGTGGGCATCTCTGTTAATTTTAAATTGTTTTTTTTTTTCAAACATAATGAACAAAACCACTGTTCTGTACTCGCGTTGACCTTCGAACTTTTACGAGAATGCTATTTTTACGTTATTCGCGGAGGGGGTGAATCGCCATTTTGAATATCCCCAATTTGTAAAATAAAAGACTTGTGAATGATTTACAACGTTGTTTCCTTATATAATTACATCATTATTTTGGAAGATTTACGTTTTTATCAACACGTTTTTCTTTAATACTTAGAATCACCTTGCAGTTTACTCTATCTAATTTATAAACAACATTGTTTTCATGCTTTTTGTGGGTTGTGGGATGATTCATGGAACGGCTGTCAACACAGAGCATCGGTCAAGATGCTAATGGATGCATAGCATTATGCTATCAGTTAAATCAACCGCTAAGTGGTAAATAAGAGAGGATTTGTAATTTAGATTCTAGATCTATATGATTATATGTAATCTTGGCTTAGGTCTATTACCCTAAACACTCTAGAATCTAGCATTCTATTTCTAGATCATAGATGATAGATCTAGATGGCTAAAAAAGTTAAAAAGGAGATCTAGACTAGAGTTTAGTTTTATGCTGTTCGGACACCAGTGACCTAGAGTTAGAGACACTAGTCACTAGTCGTAGTAGTACTAGTAATTATAGTAGTAGTAGATCTAGTTAAATCTAGTAGTATAAGTTATAAGAGTAAGACAGCGCATTATTTGACAAGGACAAGGCAAGGGTTCGACATAGAAAAGAAAATGAAGTATAATCAAAATCTTCTTTAGTTTAATTAAAGGAGAAAAAGAATGACTATTTATGGTACTTTGTTATTATATTTAAGGTCAAAAAGGCTGTGTCACAGTGTGTGTTTTCATTTAATTCGGACAAATTTGACCCACATTATTTTATTTCGGACAGTCTCTATATTTTGGCATCAATAAACTCAGATTTTAATTCTATATTAATAATATTAACATTACTTGATTACTAAATTTTAAGATCCCTAGGCATAGCCCTTCACATTAAAATAAAGATGTTTTCAAATTATGCATAAATACGAACAAAAATTTAAAAAAAAAATATGAACACACTTAATTCTACCTAAATTAGGTCACTGGGATACTGACTTCTATACTGACTTTTAGACTTATTTTATGTATGCATGATTAGATGTGTGTGTTACATGTTTAAATGTTTATTCATTGAATACATTTCTAATGTAGGCCTATATACAGATTATCTTTTGTAGTATAGTACAGGTCAGGATAGCGATTCTTGCCTTTAGTCCTTTAGCTGAATCCTCTATATTCTCTCTCTATAAATCTATATCTACTAGATCTACATCTAAGCATTTAACTTCATTCAATGTACCAAGCTCACTCCAAACATTTGCCCATTTATTCTCTATAAAAAAAAACAAACAAGCAAACAAATATAATATAAGATGATTAACATTGATGTCCAAAACTGGCTGTCTGAAATAAATTTTGGTAAGAAAATCGTAATTTAATTCGGACACCCTATTAATTTTTTTGTATGGAATCAAACAACTTGTCTTATGAATCAAATAAATCAGCTCCTAAAACAGAATTAATATTGCCGGGCTCATTAGTATAGACTTAGCCAATCAAAAAAACAACAACCTGACTTTTAAATTTGAAATTTGTTTTTCTTACATAAAAAGACAGCTAAATGGAAGGAAATTGGGTCAGAATCATTGGAAAATGGACAAGCACATTATACAGCGCGCTAGTTTTATAATAAATATTAAGATAATTATTTAATGACCACAAATACAGCAAATGTCCGAATTCATGTAATATCCGAATTAAATAAACTACTCTAGATATAGATCTAGATTCTAGAGTAGTTTATCATACTATTCGGACACCTATAGACTATAGATCTAGATTCTAGGTCTAGACCGAAATTTCAAAGTTTGACTTTGACAACGTATTATTTGATAATTAGATTAGATTAGATTAGAGAATAAATGGGCAAATGTTTGGAGTGAGCTTGGTACATTGAATGAAGTTAAATGCCTAGATCTAGACCTACTAGATAGATCTAGATTTTTATAGAGAGAATATAGAGGATTCAGCTATTTAGGGAAGAATGGCTATCCTAAGCTGTACTATACTACAAAAGATCATCTGTATTAGAAATTTATTAAATTAATAAACAAAAAACTCTTTGTCATAGTATTATTATCATAATCTAGTAAATATGAAATGAAAAATCGCTACCTGGTCATGTGCTGATGCTTGGACTGTGTCATCAGGACAGTCCAAGCTTGAAACCTCCTACAGGCGTAATTATATTTATTTCCGAATAAATGACTGAAACTTATAAAACTAGTCTTTTATAGGCCTAGATAAGATCTCTAGAATGTGGTAGATAGGACCATGATGAATCTGTTTTCCTTTCATATATATATATATATATATATATATATATATATATATATATATATATGTGTGTTTACACTCTTAATTCTAAGTTTAGATAACTGTTCTATATCATTTTAAATGTACAATTTTTTTCTGTCATATTTAATTCATCCATTTTTCATATTTTGTTTAGTTCAATCCCTTGATACACAAACTGCAGTAGCTGTACAATCTTTGCTAGACTCACAAACTGTGTCTGAAAATCCAGGTAAGAAAACATTCCAATGTTGTCTCAGGAAACTTTTTGTTAAATTGGAAAATTAATTTACACTATTAAAAATAAAAATAATAATAACGTTTTTTTTTTTTTTTTTTTTTTTTAAACAGAAGAAGACGAGGATATCTTTCAATGTGGCAAATGCAAGAAACAGTTCTCATTGATCACAGCGTTTGTCAAGCACAAGCAGTCACAATGCTCCTTGCAACAGTCAATACATTTACCTCAGCAAGCCCAGGAGCAGCAGATAGCAATGGGAGCCAGCTCTGGTGTTTTTTCCCCAGCAATGAATATGAATCAGTCATACTCTCAGATGACTGGTACCGTGGTACCAACAGTAAATATATTTATTTATATACAATTTATGCTTATATGTAGTTTAGGTATTAGTGTAGATGACCAGAAAAATCAAAATTACATATTTGTAATCTGCATTTTGTTCTCCATATTCTTAAAATATAATAGAAACCTGATTCTGCTTATCTAGTTACGTAAACTAATACCGTAGTTTAGATATTACTTTTGTTTTACAGCATTGATTAATAAAATAAAATAAACTTTTTTTTTTGCTATAATTATTATCAGTTATTTGTTTGCTTCATAGTTGTCACTAGATAGTCGCTGATTGCAAAACATAGGAATCAGGAAACATATACAATGAAGAAATTTAATGCCATTCTCCAGTTATTGTGATACTATGAAAGTTACCTAACCTATTATTTGTTGAATTTATCCGTCAAAAGAGAAATTATAAATCAATAAATAGCATTTCAGTTTTTTACTATAAGTCATTTCACAAATAATAATTTGATAATAGTCAGCAATGCGAATCTTTATCTATACATTTCTAAAAGTAAAATACAGCTCAGATAAGGTTCTCAGCATTTATTTATAATACAATGCTCAACATTAATTAATGTTTGTAGAAATTATTATAGGATGTTAGATAGATATTTGTTTATGGAACTATATCCATGGATGCACTTTTTGTTTCACTTCACTTTTCTCCCAAATAACTGCCTTGTATTAATACTCCTGCATTCTCAATGTTGATTGGCTTTAAAAAAAAATGTTTTTTGTTTGTAGATAACAACCAATGCTCCTATACTTCAGGCGCATCCATGTTTAACCAGATCATTAAATCAGCCACCCAGTGCTGTAAGTTAGAGTCATGTATTTACTATTAGTATTTACTATTACTATTATTATTATGTTCATAACATCTCTATAAGGATATATAAAGACCTCATTAAAAGCTGTGTAAAAATCAATGTTTTTCCATTGTCTAGGCCACCTTGACCCTGAGTGGTGTGTCTTCCTCCTCTCTGTCTCAGCTGTCACAAAACATGGTGTTCACAGATGACCTGATGAGTCTGGCCAACATTGACCCAAACACTTTGAATGGACAAACTATTCAGATGGTAAGTATGTTATAATAATAACTTGTTGTTCAGAGGTTAACAGAATCACTTTTGATGGTCTTTTGTTTTATTCCTACTAATAGCTTATCCTCTCTCCATGGGTGGAAATGTAAAAAAAAAAAAGGTTGGAAGCACAAGTGCTCAGCATAATGAAAATTTGTTCTGTGAAAACTGAGACAGAGAAGAATAAGGCACACCACTCGGGGTCAAGCGTGGTCGAGAGGCTAAGTACGCTTGAACTTGGCATGGTTGGGCTATCTATGAAGGGGGCTTGAGGTTCGACACCTGTCAGGGGTAGAGTTGAGTTAACTGAGCGCCTAAAACCCTCTCCCAGATACCCCCACCCCCCACTGGTCCTCAAATTAAATGAGATTAGACCATAGCGCTCTTAGCATGCAATAAGCATGAAAGTAGCTCTATATAAAAGCTGTAATTTAATGGTATGAATGTGTGTTTTTGACTAAAAAATTGAAGAAAAACCTAGGACAGGAATCATTTATTTCAAAATAAAATTTTGCACAATTAGATCAAATCCGATCTGATCAGATGCGATCTGATAAGTTCAGAAGTATGGCTGGTTAGATGAGCTGATATTGTCATTACTAACGTTAATGTCATGGGTTTGATCCCTATACTGACTCATTTTTAGCGGCCCCCGAAAGGGGAAAAGTTGCTATTAGTTTTGTGCGAAATGTCTGTCCATCTGTCCGTCCGTCCCGTTTAGATCTTGTAAACTAGAAAAGATATTGAAAATCCGACATCACAATATTTTAGACCATTCAAAGTTCTGATGCAACGGCCACTTTTTTTTTCTGAAAGTGAAAAATCTATTTTTAAAATCAGTTATGCAAGCATTTTTTTAAAGAGAAAAAGCTAATTAGTATGCATTATAAGTTAGACCTAATTTAAAACGAATAGTATTCTTGTAAACTTCATTTTCCTGAACTTTTTTTTTTATTGTGGAAATTTTTTTTTT
Organism: Biomphalaria glabrata; assembly: GCF_947242115.1. NCBI lineage: Eukaryota > Metazoa > Mollusca > Gastropoda > Planorbidae > Biomphalaria > Biomphalaria glabrata. Next base: position 19,207,849 of record NC_074717.1, read on the forward strand.
TTTTTTAGAGGATTCGAATAAGAGATTGAGCCTTTTCAAAAAATTTGATCAATTATAAGACATTAGTTAGGCCAGGGGAGGCGCGGTGGCTGAGCGATAAAGCGCTTGGCTTCCGAACTGGGGGTCCCGGGTTCCAATCCTGGTGAAGACTGGGAATTTCAACTTTGAAATCTTTGGGCGCCTCTGAGTCCACTCAGCTCTAATTGGTGCCTGACATTAGTTGGGGAAAAGTAAAGGCGGTTGGTCGTTGTGCTGGCTACATGACACCCTCGTTAACCGTAGGCCACAAAAACAGATGAACTTTACATCATCTGCCCTGAAAGGGGAACTAGTTAGGCCTGGTTCACATCTAACTTTACATTCACTTTCACCTATCCTTTGATCTGCGGGACCGGCACTACACAAGATCTGTTAACCTTCTTTCTCCATTCTTATCTCTCATTTGTCTTTGATATAATTTCATTTGCATGTTCTTTCTGAAAATATTGAAGCCTGCCTGGGTGGACACTTTGGGGGCCGATTTTGAGTTTGTGTTTCCACACAAACTGTCTTTTGTAACCTTGTTTTCTCTAATTTTTCAATGCCAAATAAAATATAAAAGTAGGAATTGACTTTAAAAACACCATTGTTTTAGTTAAGATGCTTTACAGGTGGTTCAACATTGATGCTGAGTTTCTAGAGGTATGTAAGTACATATTTCTGTGGTAAAGGCAAAGTGAAGGTATCTTTGAAAAGAATGTCAGTCATTTATAAGACAAAATTAACTTCACCCGTAGCATCCACATTGTAATGCAAATTAAGTGTTTTTTTTATTTGTTTCTATAATTGCTTTAAAAAAATGTAATAAAGTTACAAATCAGAATTTTGTTACTGCTCTCTAATCCGCTATGTATTTTCCTACAGGTAACAGGACCAATGCAGTCAGCTAACAGCTCTAACAGTGTCACTATCTTTAGTCCCATTACCAGCCTAGCACCCACGCCCAATAACTACACATCCCCATCTCCACCTGGTATAGCAACAGGTCAGCTGCTTGTCCAGTCAGCCCAGCACATCACACTGACTGCCATCTCAGACAAGAGCATGCAGCTGCAGCAGCATCAACAACAGCCAGCCATGCAGCACATGCCTCAAGCTGTCCAGCCTCCAACTCTGCCTGTCATTCAACAGTCTCCCATTACAGCATCCCAATCTTCTCAGCTTAATCAACCCACACAGCAAGCATATAAGTCTAGTCCCACTAAAGCTGGTGAGGCTTTTTTTTTTATCACTTATACTATATCTTCCTTAAGTTGATGACAGAGACTTGACTTTTAGTAAATCATTTCTGATAACTTTCAACTAGTTAATGTATACGTAATTCTTATTGAACTTACTGATTTTTCACACAAATAATCAGCAGGTATTTGAGAGCTAAGATATAAAGGTTAGTGTTTCAATAATCAATAAGAAAGTATTCTGGACAGCTTAGTAACCCATTCTTTTTACTTACACTTAGTTGATGTATTCACATCCGGATTGAACTTCCTTTCTCTGTCTGGATTCAATCTCAGTTGCCAAATGCGTTTGGTAAGATGATATTTCTGACAACAGTTTCATTTTCCTCCCCTGTAACGAATTATAAACATTGACTTTCTCTTCCTCTTTCAAGTTTAAGTAACTCTCCTTACTGTGACAATAAGTATTGCATATTTAGTTGCATGACTAATATAGTCGTTGGATGACTTATCCATGTTGCTTTCCCTACAGGTAGAAAGTCAGCTCAGAACAGTTTCATCTCAGTGTTAAATGCTGACAACAACTTGCTCAGCACCAGGAAAGGAAAGTCTTCACGCAATGCCAAGAACAATTCTGATGCACCAGAGGATGAAACAAACACTAAACCTAAATTAGTGGTATGTTTCGTATCGTGTAGTCCTAACAATAGGACTAATATTAAATACTTAGCTATTGTTTATTCTAAACACTGTGTTTGATCAAACTAATGAAATGTCAAATTAAAATTGTTGGCTGAAAAGTTTAGACAGTTCCTGTTTAATATCCTTGAGTTCAAAAAGATAATATTATGCTATTTGGTATTAGCTAGGCTGCTGAACTTAATTGAAGATATATAGTTTCATACTGCGTGTAACTCTAAACAGTATGCTGTATTGGTATCTTTCAAACCTCCTTAACCTCACAGAAATAAGCACATCTTTCAAGCCCCATTGACCTCTCATAAAAAGTCTCCTTTTTCAAGCCCCCTTGGTCTCAAAGCCCTGTGGACATCTGGGAACTTACCCTATTTCAAATTAAATTATTGGCGTTGTTTCAGCATGTTTACCATGACTCTCAATATTTTTTTTCAGTGCACATATTGCAACAAACAGTTTACCAAAAACTTTGACCTCCAGCAGCACATAAGAGCCCATACAGGAGAGAAACCATTTCAGTGCATTGTCTGTGGTAGGGCCTTTGCTCAGAAATCTAATGTCAAGAAACATATGACCACTCACAAGGTAGAGCATTCAAATTGTTTTGATATTTGTCTTTAATTTTGTATGTGTTTCTTCAAGGCAATGTAAGGAAAGATCTCATTTATTTAACCATAAATGGCATTATTAAATGTGCCCCTGTCATGGATAGAATTAATCTACTACTAAATTGTCTAAACTTTTTGCATTTTGTGAAGGATGTGTAAAATAAAAATTTTAAAATGTATATATATGGGATTATACTAGATGAAGATGTTTTAAGTGGAACAATATAAAAGGTTATGGGAGGTTGTCACTAGGATTAATTTTGCCTTGAAACCATTAATAAGCTCAGAAGTTGTTTCTAGGGCTGAAAGTCTATCACATTTTTTTCTATTTCTGCTACTGTTGTAGAAGTAAACAAAAAAAAAAAAGAAAGTATTTTTCTTTCTCTAAAAATGTCAATAAAAAAAGTCTATTTGATTCTGTCAAGCTGCCTCAAGCTAGTTTCTCCTGAAAAGTTACTAAAGAAAAATGTCTTATTTCTCCTATAAAGTTATCATTGTTTCAAAAGTACTTGACTATTTGTTTGGCTAGGTCTGGCCTTGTGGTACATCCAACACACTGCCTAAACAACCAGAGCCAGTTCTTGACGATAAGGATGTATCCTCTTCCTGTTCTTCATCATCTTCAGTCATCACAACAGTTGCACCCACACAAGCACAGCAGCTCTCAGATGTGATCACTGCTGCTTCAGAGTCCAAGCTGATGTCTCCTGTCCATCAGGTAAATAGAACAATTTTGTATGGGTTCTGTGAAATATTACAAAATGATATGAGTGTAACTTTAATTTCAAGAAATAATGGATCAATCTTTGACTCAGATTATTATGCTTGAATCACTCTAATGATGTTAAACATAATGAGACACTTAAGGAATAATTTATGCTCATAAAAAACAATAAGAGATATGAATGATGATTCTCTGCATATGACTTGGGTGTGGTGGTGCTGCTGTCACAATATTTATATGGCTACCTGATCCTGTGGTTTGCACTCTGGACTTAAGTGTCCTGGTTTCGAATGATACCCATTACCATCCCCTGCTATCCTTTATCCTGCCAGAGGTGAGGATGTAACAATCTTCAATTCTTAAGGAACATCCAAGAAAAAAAAAGAGTCAAACAAACAAACAGCATATAAGACAAAGTCACAATACCAATGTTGTTTAAGCAAATTTGTCAGAGTTATGCACAAGATTTTTTAATCTGAAATAGATTTTTTTTCACCTTCATAAAGTTTCTAATTAATAATTTAGTTAAGGAAATATAATAGTAGTATACTATTGGGTTTCAAAGCAACAAAAAACAAACCTGAAACCTTGAGTAATTTATCCTTGCACATCCCTCTCTCCATAAGTAAATATGCGTCAGCTAAAATGTCTCTTCACCCTCTTTTAAGACTACCGTTGCATTGAGCATGAATTGTTTGTGTTCCAGTTCAATGCTGTGAAGAAGATGGAGAAACAAGTTGAAGAGAAATTCTCCAAGGTGAAGGTTGTGGTTGACAACTCCTATATATGTCAGTATTGTCCAAGCAAGTTTAAAACTTATTACCAGTTAAAAACTCACCTGGTGAATCATAAAAGTGAACAGGTAGGTAGAGCCCAATCATTTTGGTTCATTCATTTTTTTTTTTTTGTAACATTTTTTTTTAATGATCTTGTACAATAAATTGGTGATGCCCAAACGATTACCTCAAATCTTCTGTTTACACTGAATAATGAAATGTAGTAACTCGGTTCCATTGGAAAATATTTTTGTTATGCTGTCCACAACACACATGCTAGAAATGTATTGGTTCCCATGACCATACGTTGGTGAGCACTATGCACAAAAATCTGTACTCATTGAAGACCTTTTTTTTTGTTTGTTGCCATTAATGAAAAGTTAGAAGAAAATACATGAGATATTTGTCTTGTTTGTATTTATATTTAAGAAATTCTTGCTTAAAGATATTCTGACGATATATTTAGGTGTACAAATGTGTCATGAAGAATTGCGGTCACTCCTTCCATGACCTGGACACTTACTTGGAGCATGTCAAGTCTCATGAGAATGAGATGACCTACAGGTGTCACCAGTGTCATAAGTACTTCAAGAACCTGTATGACCTTGGAGTACATCAGTATACTCACATCTACATGAACCAGGCAGTCAAGTCTGGACTTAGGTAGGTTCTAGAAAGATAGTAAACCTTACATTACAGAAGGTTGACAGCTTGAACTTGTGTATAAGAGTAGACTTATAGCACTGCTTAGGCATCAATCTATAAGGCAATGGTATTACTACATGGAAAAAAAGTTTAAAAAAAAGAATAAACATCTTTTTTTGAATTAGTAAGCAAACTTTAAAAAAAAAAAAAACGATCTGAAGATCATTTGTTGGTAATTATTGGATACCGCACAGGCTAGTATGATCCTCGCAGAAAGCAAAAGTGCTGATGCTACCCCACTAGATAGTAGAAGAAAGAAATTAGTTCTCTGATATAGAGTCACTCTCATGCTGAACTGTTTGCCTTTGAGAACTGACTATATAGTTAGAAGATTCGAAAGTCCACTTTAACCGAAATGAGGATAGTTTTAGGAATAAAAAGCTAAGAAACAAACAGTGAATAAGTGTATTGCGTTGTAATTATTACAGTAGGTTTCAAAGACTGACAGTGTAATGAACAAAGAACGATGTTATATGTTGTTCTAAACTATATAGGTTACATTTTGTGTCAACGAGAAGACTTATTTTCAAGCAAAATTATGCCAACGCCTCAGAAACAACTTTTCCACTGGGGTTGAGGCGGACTGTTGTTTTACGTAGACTAGTGCCACATCAAAGGCAGTCACAGCTGCAACAGTATCATATATATTTACAAATCTGATGCAGTAAAATATATGAAACTACCTTGACTACTGTATAAGAAACATTTCACTTTCTTGTCCCACACTTTATACACAGAAATAGTTTCAGAGAGATGAAATAAAATAAACTGAGCTAATCACTATATCCTGTACCAGTTTGTGTAATTATACATTGTATTTCATAATTATGTTTATTTCAGTAATGATTTCACTTAATCTGAGAGATTCGTTAATCTGAAATGGGTCCAAAATGATTGTCAGGACTCTTTTTATATATGCGTAAATTGAATCAATTGCTATATTGTCTCCAGGTGTGATTGATCATTTCACAATGAGATGACACCAACTTGTTTCTTATAACCTGCAGGTTAAATTACATCATTTGTTGTGTTACAATGTCAACATTCTATTTACTAAAAATTATCAAATACTGACCAGTTTAAAAAAAAAACCAAGGCAATTACACTCTACACTTTTTTTTTTCTAGCGGGTGCGACATATTTGTAACTTAAGGAATAGTTTGGTAAATAATACAGCCTAGTTTAATCAGCAATATTGATGTTTTCTGCTGATAGTTTCTTATGAAGCTGAAGCAGTCTAATTTAATTTCCATTTTTCTGTACCAAAAGTCAACACTTTCTTTCTCTCTGTGTACTATCATGAAATTTATGTCAAGTCTGGATGTCCATCAACTATCCAAAGCTCTGAACTTGCCCCATGGACTGACTACTTGCATACTTTGTTCATAAACTGCAGAAAACATTTCTGATTTTGAGAACTTCTTTGTCTTTCCTTTCATTGTGCCTGAATATTTTGTTGCCAATTCAAGTTTTATATGATTAGGTCTTTATCCAGCCAATAATTTTCATCATATTAAATGATTTGAGATGTGTGATGATGGAACTGTTCTTCTAAATCCACTGTGTGTCTGATGTATCTTGTGTATTGTACAAGTTATTGACTTGACTAACTCCACTGTGTGTCTGATGTATCTTGTGTATTGTACAAGTTATTGACTTGACTAACTCCACTGTGTGTCTGATGTATCTTGTGTATTGGACAAGTTATTGACTTGACTAAAGCCACTGTGTGTCTGATGTATCTTGTGTATTGTACAAGTTATTGACTTGACTAACTCCACTGTGTGTCTGATGTATCTTGTGTATTGTACAAGTTATTGACTTGACTAAATCCACTGTGTGTCTGATGTATCTTGTGTATTGTACAAGTTATTGACTTGACTAAATCCACTGTGTGTCTGATGTATCTTGTGTATTGTACAAGTTATTGACTTGACTAAATCCACTGTGTGTCTGATGTATCTTGTGTATTGTACAAGTTATTGACTTGACTAAATCCACTGTGTGTCTGATGTATCTTGTGTATTGCACAAGTTATTGACTTGACTAACTCCACTGTGTGTCTGATGTATCTTGTGTATTGTACAAGTTATTGACTTGACTAAATCCACTGTGTGTCTGATGTATCTTGTGTATTGGACAAGTTATTGACTTGACTAAATCCACTGTGTCTGATGTATCTTGTGTATTGTACAAGTTATTGACTTGACTAAATCCACTGTGTGTCTGATGTATCTTGTGTATTGTACAAGTTATTGACTTGACTAAATCCACTGTGTGTCTGATGTATCTTGTGTATTGTACAAGTTATTGACTTGACTAAATCCACTGTGTGTCTGATGTATCTTGTGTATTGTACAAGTTATTGACTTGACTAAATCCACTGTGTGTCTGATGTATCTTGTGTATTGTACAAGTTATTGACTTGACTAACTCCACTGTGTGTCTGATGTATCTTGTGTATTGGACAAGTTATTGACTTGACTAAAGCCACTGTGTGTCTGATGTATCTTGTGTATTGTACAAGTTATTGACTTGACTAAATCCACTGTGTGTCTGATGTATCTTGTGTATTGGACAAGTTATTGACTTGACTAAATCCACTGTGTGTCTGATGTATCTTGTGTATTGGACAAGTTATTGACTTGACTAAATCCACTGTGTGTCTGATGTATCTTGTGTATTGTACAAGTTATTGACTTGACTAAATCCACTGTGTGTCTGATGTATCTTGTGTATTGGACAAGTTATTGACTTGACTAAATCCACTGTGTGTCTGATGTATCTTGTGTATTGGACAAGTTATTGACTTGACTAAATCCACTGTGTGTCTGATGTATCTTGTGTATTGTACAAGTTATTGACTTGACTAAATCCACTGTGTGTCTGATGTATCTTGTGTATTGTACAAGTTATTGACTTGACTAAATCCACTGTGTGTCTGATGTATCTTGTGTATTGTACAAGTTATTGACTTGACTAAATCCACTGTGTGTCTGATGTATCTTGTGTATTGGACAAGTTATTGACTTGACTAAATCCACTGTGTGTCTGATGTATCTTGTGTATTGTACAAGTTATTGACTTGACTAAATCCACTGTGTGTCTGATGTATCTTGTGTATTGTACAAGTTATTGACTTGACTAAATCCACTGTGTGTCTGATGTATCTTGTGTATTGGACAAGTTATTGACTTGACTAAATCCACTGTGTGTCTGATGTATCTTGTGTATTGGACAAGTTATTGACTTGACTAAATCCACTGTGTGTCTGATGTATCTTGTGTATTGGACAAGTTATTGACTTGACTAAATCCACTGTGTGTCTGATGTATCTTGTGTATTGTACAAGTTATTGACTTGACTAAATCCACTGTGTGTCTGATGTATCTTGTGTATTGGACAAGTTATTGACTTGACTAAATCCACTGTGTGTCTGATGTATCTTGTGTATTGGACAAGTTATTGACTTGACTAAATCCACTGTGTGTCTGATGTATCTTGTGTATTGTACAAGTTATTGACTTGACTAAATCCACTGTGTGTCTGATGTATCTTGTGTATTGTACAAGTTATTGACTTGACTAACTCCACTGTGTGTCTGATGTATCTTGTGTATTGTACAAGTTATTGACTTGACTAACTCCACTGTGTGTCTGATGTATCTTGTGTATTGTACAAGTTATTGACTTGACTAAATCCACTGTGTGTCTGATGTATCTTGTGTATTGGACAAGTTATTGACTTGACTAAATCCACTGTGTGTCTGATGTATCTTGTGTATTGTACAAGTTATTGACTTGACTAAATCCACTGTGTGTCTGATGTATCTTGTGTATTGTACAAGTTATTGACTTGACTAACTCCACTGTGTGTCTGATGTATCTTGTGTATTGTACAAGTTATTGACTTGACTAACTCCACTGTGTGTCTGATGTATCTTGTGTATTGTACAAGTTATTGACTTGACTAAATCCACCGTGTGTCTGATGTATCTTGTGTATTGGACAAGTTATTGACTTGACTAAATCCACTGTGTGTCTGATGTATCTTGTGTATTGTACAAGTTATTGACTTGACTAAATCCACTGTGTGTCTGATGTATCTTGTGTATTGTACAAGTTATTGACTTGACTAACTCCACTGTGTGTCTGATGTATCTTGTGTATTGTACAAGTTATTGACTTGACTAAATCCACTGTGTGTCTGATGTATCTTGTGTATTGTACAAGTTATTGACTTGACTAAATCCACTGTGTGTCTGATGTATCTTGTGTATTGTACAAGTTATTGACTTGACTAAATCCACTGTGTGTCTGATGTATCTTGTGTATTGTACAAGTTATTGACTTTACTCTCTCTTTGTCTAGACACTTCCAATGTACTAAATGTGGTAACAAGTACACCACCCCAGAAGCCCTTGAGCACCACATGTCCACCACAAGTCATGACTACAAGTGTCCACACTGCAATAAGCAGTTCACTTGTGAAAGATTTCTAAGACGTCACCTACCTATACACGGCTCTGAAGGTAAAGTCACATAGAGGGTTAACTTTTTCTTTATAAATTTGAAGTGTATTATTTCTATGAAATACAAACTTGACTAGTCCAATATGATTCATATACTTACTGGAAACAGCTACATTCTTTGATCAAATTAGACTTGGAGAATTAAGTAGACCAGTCTAACTTAACTTTTGCAAAACAAACACTCTCCTCCTACTCTTCTGCATGCAAGCAATGGTTCACTATCACGACCAGATCTTTCTTTAGTCTCTGCTAATTTGGAATCTGTCATAACTTATCAAGTACTAGGCGATATTGGTAGTGACCACCTTCCAATATTACTGACTGCCACTCTTTCTAAAATGAACACCAAGACCACTAAAGAACCACGAAAGTGGTGCTATAGTAAGGCTAATTGGAAAGGATACGAGACAGCTGTCGACAATGCCCTTGAAAAAATCAATGTAGAGTCTAGCTCTGTCGACCTTGTGTACCGTCAAATAACAACAGCTATCCTGGGCATGGCTAAAAAGTTTATTCCTCGAACTTACCCTTGTAAAAAATTCAAAAACTTTTGGACGGCTGAAATCAACAAACTTGTTATGGCTCGGAGAAGGGCATACAAAAAGGTCCAAAAGAACCCAAACAATCCAACACTCAGGCAGAAATACAACAGACTCAGCCTACTAGTCAAAACGTCTGTTAACAGGGAAAAACGAGAACGTTGGACCAACACCTGTGCAAGGTTAAACCTAAGGGACAGCTCTAAGGCTTGGAGTCTTCTGAGAAATCTCGAAAATGCTGGGCGTACGAAAACAGCAACCCCATTATCTTCACCGAGTGGGGTAACCATTTCATCGAAAAAGAAAATTGCCACCTTGTTGAACAAATATTTTGCCAAGATCAACAAGGCTGCCAAGAAGTCCCCAATGTCCAAAGCCATTGATAAAGCTCGCAAAGCTGATGAAAAAAAATACCGAAAGGAACCACAGACCGAAAGTGCTGAGGGTACGATGAACTCCCCCTTCTCGATAGGCAAGCTTAATGCTGCCATAAGGAAATGCCAGCTTAAAAAGGCTCCCGGGCCGGATGGTATTACCCCCGAAATGCTTAAACATGTAAGGGGGAAAGGAAGGGCCGTGCTCTTGGCATTCATAAATAGAACCTGGGCAGATGGTCATCTGCCCAGGGCCTGGAAACGTGCCACCATTATTCCTATACCAAAAAAGGGAAAAGATGCTTCCACTGCTGAGGGCTACAGGCCCATCTCACTCCCATCTTGTGTGGGAAAGATGGCTGAAAAAATGGTAAATGAGCGTCTGGTTTGGTACCTTGAGAGTGCCCGTCTTATAGCTCCAGAACAGGCTGGTTTCAGGGCTGGAATGTCCGCTATAGACCAAGTCAACATCTTTGTGCAGAGCGTAGCAGATGGATTCCAAAGGACCGAAAGCACATACGCAGTCTTCATTGACTTAAAACAGGCATATGATAAAGTATGGCGGCCTGGTTTGCTTCATAAGATAAGAGCCGTGGGGGTGCGGGGACGGATATATTACTGGATTAGAGACTTCCTACAAGAGCGTACAATAAGAACAAGGATGTACGGAGAAGTCTCAGGGGAAATGACCCTCGAGCACGGCCTCCCCCAGGGCTCCGTCCTGTCATGCGCCCTTTTCACGGCCTTCATAAATGACCTACCGGCTCAGCTAAAATGCCAAAAGCTGCTATATGCTGATGATATTGTCCTTTGGAAATCCGGAAGGAGCGCATCCTCTATACAAAAAGTGCTACAGGAGGACCTCCATACGCTCTGCTCATACACACAAAAATGGAGGCTAGAAATAAACACCTCCAAGACGGTCTATTCTCTGTTCACGCTCGGGACTGGCATTCTCGGGCAACCTTTCCAGCTCTCCCTCAACGGAGTGGCTCTCAGCATGGAAAAGCTACCCAAGTACCTTGGTGTAACTTTAGATCGCAAACTAAAAATGTGTGAGCACATCCAGGATGTTGTAAGAAAGGCCTCAGGGAAACTTTGCATTGTGCGGAAGCTGGCATCCACGAAGTGGGGAGCCCGAGCAGACATGCTTCGATCCCTGTATTTAGGAGCAGTCCGATCACAGATAGACTACAGCCTACCTGTGCAAATTTATGGCTCTAGGACTGCTCTTGAACAACTTGATAAAATACAGTCCCAAGCACTAAGATTTGTCTGTGGAACCTTTAGGACAAGTCCAGTGAATGCGGCTGAAATAATGGCTAATATAGCTCCACTAACCCTTAGGAGGGAAAGGTCAGTACTGACCTGCTATGAGCCTTATAAAAGGCTGGATGAATACCTCCCAGCTAGAAAACTAGTGGATGGTTGGAGATGCAGAAGACGTATCCAGATGCAGTCTTTTATGCATCATGCCACTAGACTATCTGATGAAGCTGGCCTCTCCACCAACCGACAAAACATTCAACGCTTTCATCCCCTTCCCCCTTGGTGTCGCCCAACAACCCCAGACATACGCTTGAAATTAGTAGACCCCAATGCCACTCAGCAAAGCCGTTCATCTAACGACCTTCAAATCCTAGCTCTGGAGACCATTAATACCTTCAAGCCCAGTGCTATTTTTGCATACACTGATGGATCGGCATCAATAGATTCTGGAAGAGCAGGCTATGGAGCCTACATCGACTTTCTTGGCTCTCACACAGTCAAAATCTTTGGACCATGTGGTAGTGTTTGCAGTTTTGATGCGGAGACCATGGCAGTCTGTGAAGCCTTAAAAGTCATTGACTCTCAACTCGGCGAGGGACATTTGAGGGCAACACAGATTGTTGTGGTCACTGACTCAAAATCTGTACTACATGCTTTGCAAAGCCCCGGACCATGGCCCCCCAATATCAACACTGTCATCATGGCTTCACATAACATCAAACAACGCTATGGCACCCCTGTAATAAAGCCCGTGGAGTCTGGGAGCGCATGAGGCGCCCTGACCGCACTTCCCCGTGGTGGAGGCTGTCCAGGCCTAAGCAAGCTATTATAGCACAGTGCAGGACAGGCCACTGTCCTGTTGGCTCATATTTCTCGCGGCTATGGCCAAATTTCGATTCACGGTGCCCTCGCTGCGGGGAAGAAGAGGAAACCGTGCCTCATATTCTGTTTGACTGCCCCAGACTTGCTGATCTCCGTCTCGACAGGTCTGGGAAACCCAAAATTCTCGACCTGTATGGCGACATTCATGCACTACGCAAGACAGCAGGGTTTCTGTCCAGGGCTTTTGCAAGAGAGGATTTGAGCCTCTCAAGCCCTCACTCTAATGGAGTTTGATGATGATGATGATGAACTTAAAGTTCTCTGAGTTACACATAGGATTTTCTTACATTGTTTTTTTTTTTTTGTCTAAGTTCCATTACTTTGGATGTAGACACAGAGACAATTATGTATTCCATGTAGCTAAGTGACTTGCTGTTGTGACTGAGCTTTGGATAGTCAAATGAAGGATTGGGAGGTAGAGCATTGAATTTGTTCCCAAGGAGGATGAAAGTAGTATTGATTGAGGGGATAAAGCAGAGAGAGAGAGAAAGGAACATAGAGATAAAAAGAGGTTGTCAATGTTCTATTTTTGAAATGTCTTCAAAAGTTTCAATAAGCTTGCAAATGTTTATTTTGTTGAAATTGTTGAAATTAATACCCTGTTGAAGAGATCAAATAGTACACCTGACTCACTGCTTATTGAAGTTCAATGAAGAGATCAAATAGTACACCTGACTCACTGCTTATTGAAGTTCAATGAAGAGATCAAATAGTACACCTGACTCACTGCTTATTGAAGTTCAATGAAGAGATCAAATAGTACACCTGACTCACTGCTTATTGAAGTTCAATGAAGAGATCAAATTGTACACCTGACTCACTGCTTGTTGAAGTTCAAATGGACCAGCACCATCTCCCTAACTTCTCTTCTGTTTGTGTTTCAGGTCAGTTTGAGTGTCATCAGTGCAGTAAGAAATTTAAAACAGAACATTACCTCAAGTCACATATGTTGATCCACACGGGAGAAACACCTTATTCCTGCGACATCTGTCAGGCTGCTTTTAACCGCAAGGATAAACTAAAACGCCATATGACCATTCATGATTTGATCAAAAAGTATAGATGTCCCTTCAGGTCTATAGCAGGTAGAGTTGATATTAATACTTTATTTCATCCCTTGTTTGCAATTCGCACTTGTTGTAATTTTCCTTTTCTGGATAATAAATAATATTTCATTTAAGCTTAAATAATTGAAAGTTTTGTATATTATTCATTTGATTTAATTGCAAGGAGGAAAACATTGTGTAAGTATAAAGTTGCAAATAAAACATGGAAAAAAAATAACATGACCATTATAATTAAAGTGTGCATTTCATGAAAACAGAAACTTATAATGATTTAAACTTTTTTTTTTCAAATAATTTTTTTTTTTTTACTTTGTTTGGATATGAGATACATGTCTATAAAACTTGACTTCAGTTCAGAATAAGACAAACTAGAACATGCAGGATTTAATAGTATTTTTATTTTATGCAATAGACTTTATATATTTATAATGTGTTGTGCATATTCTCAACAGGTTGTCTCAAAGAATTCAATCGTCCAGACAAACTCAAGGCTCACATAGTCACACACAGTGGCATCAAACCCTACAAGTGCAGCATCTGTGATAAAGCTTTCTCTCGCAAGCCACATTTGGCAGAGCATGAACGTGGTCATAAGATGGACTATAGGTTCAAGTGTGAGAAGTGTGGGAAAGGTTACTTCCGCCCCAAGCTGTTCAACGAACACAAGTGTCAGCCCTCCAAGAATGACCAGCAGTTTAGACCTAGAAATAGAAGAAAGGTTGGACGTCCCAGGAAGCGAATGATCACAATTGCACCAGACTCCCTGTCTAAAAGCAGAGGGAAGCAGTACTCATCACGCACAAGGATGAAAGTCAAGGCACAACGGATGCTTGCTGTTGAAGAACTAGCCGGCCAGCTTGAGCAGCAGGGCAAAGAGTACGCAAAGCAGGAGATGAATGAGATAGACTATAGAAAGTATGATGATGCCAACACTTTGTCTGTGGAAGTGGTCAAAGCATTACCATTGGTTTCTTCCCCTGGCAAGGGGCAGGCTGTGGTCAAAATTGAAGGCACAGAAACTATTCATATTCCAGGACTTGATGACAAGGGACTCAGTGCCTCTCTAGGGCATGTCCAGCAGATAAGCCTAGGACGCAATGGTGAGCTGGTTGACCATTATGTTGTACACTTAACAGAGTCTGTAGATGGTAGTGGCCCAACTATTCAGACTGCCTTCATCCCAGCAGTATCTGGGGGACAACTTTTCACCAGGGGACCCGGAGGGTTGGATATTCAGCCTATTGCTATTATTGCAGCCAGGTCTTTTAATATGACACAAACGGATGGTTCAGGTACCCAAGTATTAACCTCAGATGGCGCCAACGCCATTATAGCTTGCACACAGGGTCAGTTGGAAGGCACAGATGTCAGTGGTGGTAGTTTCATCACAGTTTCAGACGGGACTCATCTTGTCAGTGATGGTGACAGGGGTGTCAAGTCTGAGCTGGGGGATGCAGGGATGATCATGCTGTCAGAAGATGGTATGACCAGCACAAGTGACAGCAGGGGATGCCAGATTGTGGAAATAGACTCTGTGGGAGTTGAGGGTCATGAAGCCAGCAGTCACATGATGGACCTGGGGGGCAAGGAGCAATCCATGGTGGTCATTGACAATCATGGCATGATGATGTCAGCCAGTGACATGGCCAGCGTGGAAACTGGTGGGGACATGATGGACACTGCCTTGTCACTGTTTTCCCCTCAGTCTAATGGAGAAAGTTATGTAGGTGGTCAAGTGGTTGTGTCAGGTGACCAGGCTTACATAGCATGCAATGTAGATTACTCCACAACAGACCATGGTCTAGACAGTAATAACTGCCAATAAGTTTGTTTTTAAAACACACACTCTAATGTAAGGCAGATAAACAAAATATCTTGCATTTTAATGATGTGAAGAAAATATGAATGGACATTAATTCTGTTATTTTGTTTGTGTTCAAATTTTGGTGCTTTTTTAACAAAGGTTTTTAAAAATGTTTTTTTTAACCACAAAATGAGTTTGTGTATTTGGTTTTCCTTTAGCCTCTAAGCTAATTGAAATATGCTGTTGTGTCTAGATAGGGAACATTTACAGAATGGGAGGACACCAGTTTAAAGACTAATAGTTTTCCCCTTTATTAAAGTGAAGATATAGATACAAGTTGTTGTTTTGTAACATTGGATACACTGAATTACTACAAAAATATTTACTTCAGAAACAATTAATTAAATCATGATCAGATTAATTTTTTATAGACCAGGGAGTGAATCACAAGATTTCTGAACTAATAGAAAGTTTGTTTTCGAAAGCTTACATTTAACCTTTGACTGTTGGAGGGACCGAGTGTATTAGTATGTTGTGATTTATAGAACAATAGATTTTATCCATAATTAAAAAAATTGTTTGTATATCAATAGACTAAGAAATACATTGAAGCAGATGTAGCCTACCAATGTTTGAACAGTCAACTTTTCTTAGTGAATAAATAGAAATACATTGAAGCAGATGTAGCCTACCAATGTTTGAACAGTCAACTTTTCTTAGTGAATAAATAGAAATACATTGAAGCAGATGTAGCCTACCAATGTTTGAACAGTCAACTTTTCTTAGTGAATAAATAGAAATACATTGAAGCAGATGTAGCCTACCAATGTTTGAACAGTCAACTTTTCTTAGTGAATAAATAGAAATACATTGAAGCAGATGTAGCCTACCAATGTTTGAATAGTCAACTTTTCTTAGTGAATAAATAGAAATACATTGAAGCAGATGTAGCCTACCAATGTTTGAACAGGCAACTTTTCTTAGTGAATAAATAGAAATACATTGAAGCAGATGTAGCCTACCAATGTTTGAACAGGCAACTTTTCTTAGTGAATAAATAGAAATACATTGAAGCAGATGTAGCCTACCAATGTTTGAACAGTCAACTTTTCTTAGTGAATAAATAGAAATACATTGAAGCAGATGTAGCCTACCAATGTTTGAACAGTCAACTTTTCTTAGTGAATAAATAGAAATACATTGAAGCAGATGTAGCCTACCAATGTTTGAACAGTCAACTTTTCTTAGTGAATAAATAGAAATACATTGAAGCAGATGTAGCCTACCAATGTTTGAACAGTCAACTTTTCTTAGTGAATAAATAGAAATACATTGAAGCAGATGTAGCCTACCAATGTTTGAACAGGCAACTTTTCTTAGTGAATAAATAGAAATACATTGAAGCAGATGTAGCCTACCAATGTTTGAACAGTCAACTTTTCTTAGTAAATAAATAGAAATACATTGAAGCAGATGTAGCCTACCAATGTTTGAACAGTCAACTTTTCTTAGTGAATAAATAGAAGTACATTGAAGCAGATGTAGCCTACCAATGTTTGAACAGTCAACTTTTCTTAGTGAATAAATAGAAATACATTGAAGCAGATGTAGCCTACCAATGTTTGAACAGTCAACTTTTCTTAGTGAATAAATAGAAATACATTGAAGCAGATGTAGCCTACCAATGTTTGAACAGTCAACTTTTCTTAGTGAATAAATAGAAATACATTGAAGCAGATGTAGCCTACCAATGTTTGAACAGTCAACTTTTCTTAGTGAATAAATAGAAATACATTGAAGCAGATGTAGCCTACCAATGTTTGAATAGTCAACTTTTCTTAGTGAATAAATAGAAATACATTGAAGCAGATGTAGCCTACCAATGTTTGAACAGGCAACTTTTCTTAGTGAATAAATAGAAATACATTGAAGCAGATGTAGCCTACCAATGTTTGAACAGGCAACTTTTCTTAGTGAATAAATAGAAATACAAAGTAAAACTTCAATCCTATTTACCTCCATCCTATGTAACTGATGCCTCACAGTCTATTTTATGTCATTTCTAACTGATGCCTCACAGTCTATTTTATGTCATTTCTAACTGATGCCTCACAGTCTATTTTATGTCATTTCTAACTGATGCCTCACAGTCTATTTTATGTCATTTCTAACTGATGCCTCACAGTCTATTTTATGTCATTTCTAACTGATGCCTCACAGTCTATTTTATGTCATTTCTAACTGATGCCTCACAGTCTATTTTATGTCATTTCTAACTGATGCCTCACAGTCTATTTTATGTCATTTCTAACTGATGCCTCACAGTCTATTTTATGTCATTTCTAACTGATGCCTCACAGTCTATTTTATGTCATTTCTAACTGATGCCTCACAGTCTATTTTATGTCATTTCTAACTGATGCCTCACAGTCTATTTTATGTCATTTCTAACTGATGCCTCACAGTCTATTTTATGTCATTTCTAACTGATGCCTCACAGTCTATTTTATGTCATTTCTAACTGATGCCTCACAGTCTATTTTATGTCATTTCTAACTGATGCCTCACAGTCTATTTTATGTCATTTCTAACTGATGCCTCACAGTCTATTTTATGTCATTTCTAACTGATGCCTCACAGTCTATTTTATGTCATTTCTAACTGATGCCTCACAGTCTATTTTATGTCATTTCTAACTGATGCCTCACAGTCTATTTTATGTCATTTCTAACTGATGCCTCACAGTCTATTTTATGTCATTTCTAACTGATGCCTCACAATCTATTTTATGTCATTTCTAACTGATGCCTCACAGTCTATTTTATGTCATTTCTAACTGATGCCTCACAGTCTATTTTATGTCATTTCTAACTGATGCCTCACCGTCTATTTTATGTCATTTCTAACTGATGGCACATGGTACTGTATTCCAATAGTTGAGTCCTATATTATTGTATATTTCAATGTGTTTAATTGGGGTAGGCTAATGGCATGGTAATGGAATTTCAGTTGAGTAGGATTGCTCTTACTGACATTAGAATTAGACACAAACTAAAACCGTTTTGTTGTTTAGGTTTATGTATTAATGTCATCTCTGACTCTGTCAACTCTGTACAGTATTGTTACCGTTATATGAACAGTATTATTACATCTATAACTTTCAACAGATGTTAGTGTAAGATGTATTTCAAAAATAAACTTGAAGCTGATTTCACGCTTTGTCTGTTTTCAAATATGGTAGCTTCTTTTTCTTTTTAATTTAATACTAGAATACAAAGAAACAAATAAAGTTTCCACACAGATTGAAGTAGGAGTGCAGTAGTTCACATAGCTGCATTGACCTAGCTGTGACCTACACACACCTTTTGCTATTCCCAAAGGTATCTTTCCTTTTGGTCTCATATCTGTATCCCAGGGCTTTTGTTGGAAATATTTAGCTGGAAACCATTTTAAGGTGTTCTTCAATCTGCCAGGGAAAGCTGACGCCTGAGATGGTCTTAAAAGGGTTTCCCGGCGTGGGGCGTGGACACTTGTTACATCACCCTTCTTTAAGTTCGCCAAAAAAGATTTTTGGTCTCCAAATGGGCTGGAGTGTGCTGCTTTGAGCATCTGTTAACAGTAAGCAGTGTCTCTACATTGTCCACACCTGTGTTAGCTGTGTGGTCTTGTCATCGTATTGCTAATGATCGAACGTTGGGAAAAAGTTGGAGAAGGCAAATTGGATTTCTGTTTAGCAGTGGTTCTCACTTCTCACACTTGTTTTGTTTAATAACCACCACTTGGTGAGGACTAAGTTCCTCTTTTCGCCGTCTGTCTGGTAATATCATTCACACCTCACTCTATGATGGTAACATCATTCACACCTGACTCCATGGTAACATCATTCACACCTGACTCCATGGTAACATCATTCACATCTGACCTTTATGGTAAAATCATATACACCTGACTCCATGGTAATATCATTCACATCTGACTTTTATGGTAACATCATTCACACCTGACTCCACGGTAATATCATTCACATCTGACTTTTATGGTAACATCATTCACACCTGACTCCACGGTAACATCATTCACACCTGACTCCATGGTAACATCATTCACATCTGACCTTTATGGTAACATCATATACACCTGACTCCATGGTAATATCATTCACATCTTTTATGGTAACATCATCCCGGGCATGCTACCCTGCCTCATAGTGGCGCCCGGGTGGAAACGATTAGGCTAAAGGGTAGCAAAAAAAAAAAAGACTCCCGTGAGGGTGCCTAAGGGGGTGCGAGAGCATTCTCATTGCACTATGCGGAGTTGTAAAAAAGCTCCCACAACCTTGTCACAATCCAGGCGTTGTTCCTCAAGGGGCCGTTACATAAATGGCGTGTCCCGCACAGTTAGCCTGGTATAGAAAAGGAAAGTGGCGGGGGTCCTAGTGTATGTGGTCTCTTGCCGCGAGTCTGACCCACCCGTCAGACAGAACAGTGTACACTGTTAACATTCATTCAGGCCGGTGAGAGGGAGCTCTTGTTCACTTTTGCTGACCTAGAGTTCCAAGAGCCGAGGGCTCAACTCTAACTGACAGTTCAAGAAGAAGAAGAAGATGGTAACATCATTCACACCTGACTCCATGGTAATATCATTCACATCTGACTTATGGTAACATCATTCACACCTGACTCCATGGTAATATCATTCACATCTGACTTATGGTAATATCATTCACACCTGACTTTTATGGTAACATCATTCACACCTGACTCCATGGTAATATCATTCACATCTAACTTTTTGTCACAAGACGCTAGCAGTGTGCTGGCGCCTGCTTGAACTGGTCCTAGTCTAGGGTGATTCTGGAGGCCCGACTGTTGACGCTGGAACTTTGGTGGCTTTAGCCCTGTCGCGATTTCGGTGTTATTCAATATAATTAAGATATGAAACTAAACAACGGAATATAGTTAGAAACTCTAACTTTAAACCAGTGATTCCCAAAGTGGTCTATATAGACCCCCAGGGGTCTACGAAGACCTCCAGGGGATCCATGAAAATGAAAAAGTAAATTGGGGGTCTATGAGATGCCCATGGGGGTCTACGGTGATGAATTTCAATGAAAGTAAGTTATAATTTTCACACTCCGTTAATGTTACTATTTCAAGCACGTATAAATAATTGGTAATTTAGTTATAAATATTTGTCCTGCTATTGAAATGTAAAATTGTTGTATTTAATTTCAATACTTATGTAAATAGTTACTTTTGTCTACATGTAACTTAGTAACTAATGTTTCACAAAAAGAAATCTAGATTTTACATCATAGATTATTTATTTCCTTGGTTAAATAAGCGATTGTCTAAATGCCTTTTTATAACCATATGAAACCAATTAGGCCTACACTGGAGGATTATTTGAGACGATGCTACCCTCGTTAAAAAAATAAAGTTCGGAATAAACCCACACAATCTTTCTTCAACATCATATAGAAAAGATGGTGATTTGTGAGTGTCTTATAAGATCTCTATGCATATAGCCAAATATGGAAAACACTATAGATAAAACATTGATGTTAACAGCCATTGAAGTAGTTTTAAAAACTGTTTTACATAAACGTAAATCTGTTATTATGCAACAAATTTCTTTAAGAAACAATATAGGTCAAGGGAACATCGGTAGGATGAGCATTAAAGCTGCAAACTGCTTAATGGTCTTCTGCTCCATATTTATCCCCAGGGCTGACCCACGAAACCTTTCCCATGTTTGGGTATAGCTGCAAAGCAGCAGATTATTGAATTCAGTTTTCCTTTGGCTTGGTGGGCTGCAAGCCAAGGCTAATGAGTCCCTCCTGCCAAAGCTTACTGATTTAGGCACCAGTAACTCGTCTTTGACCCTTCTCATGTAAGTGAAAACAACTCCGCGGGCCCAATATTTGAGCCAGATGTGAAAAATCACAATAGAAACTGCTCTTTTCGAAAACTTTTAAAATGATATTTAAGGCAAATTGATTAATTAATTAATATTTAATGTTTGAAAGACTACTTCATAGAACAAAAATTTCTATATGAAACATAATAACCGTAATAACAAATGATGAACATGCAAAAAAAAATAAAAGAAAATTTCTAGTGTGTTTGGTGATTCCCGCAATACATATTTTTTTTTTTTTGGTTTAAATTTTATCAGTCAAAAAAGATTGTAACGTTTTGTGTAGCTTTAAATTACTCTTTCACTCTTCGACTCAATACAGTTATAAATAAGTTTTAAAAATGAGTTTATGATTCTGCGAAAATTGCAATACAAGTTAAGCAGGGGGTCTACCGAAAACCAGAAAACATGGCAAGGGGTCTACGAGACAAAAAAGTTTGGGAACCACTGCTTTAAACTGTAACTTTATTTACACACAACATATAATCTTCCAAATGAAACGTTACATACAGGTACATCAACTACTAAACTAAGATCTCTAATCGCTATGAACGTTAGATTTCACTATCAGTTTCTCGTACAATATTAAGAAGACAAGCAGAAGCGGGAAATACGACCGTCCGCTCTACAAAACCCACGCCAACTGTCCGTTCGTTTCCAGAGCAAAAAAAAAAACCCTCCCACGTGGACTACACCGCAACACAGTGGTTACGTCCCCTTGCATCATCAGTGACGCATAACCTCAGTGGTTACGTCTACATGCATCATCGGTATCTGACCAGTGATGACGTAGGCTGCGCCAACTGCCCCTTTCCCCAAATTTCCCAGATCACCCCGCCCTCGTTGTAGCCTAGGTACTCTGGTCCCGTGACAACAAAATAAACATTAAAGCACAAAAAAAATACTTATTTCCTCTTCCAATAATAAAACAAATCTAATTAAAATATATTAAACATAAATAATGACATTAGATCTAAAATATAAATAACAGTAAACAAACTTAAAACTTTCCACAATAACTAAGGCCATGGTAGTGGACTGCGGTTGTTCTGCTACACACACACACAAACGGTTGTGGGCTCACAGCGGTTTGTGACACTTTTATGGTAACATCATTCACACCTGACTCCACGATAATATCATTCACATCTGACTCCACGGTAATATCATTCACATCTGACTTTTATGGTAACATCATTCACACCTGACTCCATGGTAATATCATTCACATCTGACTTTTCTGGTAACATCATTCACACCTGACTCCATGGTAATATCATTCACATCTGACTTTTATGGTAACACTTTATTTACACCTGACTCCATGGTAATATCATTCACATCTGACTTTTATGGTAACATCATTCACACCTGACTCCACGGTAATATCATTCACATCTGACTCCACGGTAATATCATTCACATCTGACTTTTATGGTAACATCATTCACACCTGACTCCATGGTAATATCATTCACATCTGACTTTTCTGGTAACATCATTCACACCTGACTCCATGGTAATATCATTCACATCTGACTTTTATGGTAACATCATTCACACCTAACTCCATGGTAATATCATTCACATCTGATTCTTGTGGTAACATCATTCACGCATGACTCAAATAAGTCAAACTGGGTACCGTACTTAGTAACAAAACGTTTAAACAAGTTTCTGTGTTGAAGCATTTGAATACCTGTAAGGCGGTTCGTCGTTGTGCTGGCTACATGACACCCTCGTAGAGGAGAGATTACATCATCTGCCCTATAGATCGCAAGGTCTGAAAGGGGAACTTTTTTTCTTAACTTTACTAAGTGTTAAAAAGGAGATACGAGAGAGAATCGCTGCAAAATAATGACCAGTTACCTCTCTTTGAGCGCTGACATGAATGGAGCGTCTTCAGAAGCGAATATAAAACTAATGTGTAATCTTCCACGAAAATGGCTTCCTATAATAGCAAAGAGGATGGATCAAATGTTGAACTGATACAATGAGTGCAGATTGCTAAGCAAACATTACAGATCAAATGTTGAACTGATACAATGAGTGCAGATTGCTAAGCAAACATTACAGATCAAATGTTGAACTGATACAATGAGTGCAGATTGCTAAGCAAACATTACAGATCAAATGTTGAACTGATACAATGAGTGCAGATTGCTAAGCAAACATTACAGATCAAATGTTGAACTGATACAATGAGTGCAGATTGCTAAGCAAACATTACAGATCAAATGTTGAACTGATACAATGAGTGCAGATTGCTAAGCAAACATTACAGATCAAATGTTGAACTGATACAATGAGTGCAGATTGCTAAGCAAACATTACAGATCAAATGTTGAACTGATACAATGAGTGCAGATGGCTAAGCAAACATTACAGATCAAATGTTGAACTGATACAATGAGTGCAGATTGCTAAGCAAACATTACAGATCAAATGTTGAACTGATACAATGAGTGCAGATTGCTAAGCAAACATTACAGATCAAATGTTGAACTGATACAATGAGTGCAGATTGCTAAGCAAACATTACAGATCAAATGTTGAACTGATACAATGAGTGCAGATTGCTAAGCAAACATTACAGATCAAATGTTGAACTGATACAATGAGTGCAGATTGCTAAGCAAACATTACAGATCAAATGTTGAACTGATACAATGAGTGCAGATGGCTAAGCAAACATTACAGATCAAATGTTGAACTGATACAATGAGTGCAGATTGCTAAGCAAACATTACAGATCAAATGTTGAACTGATACAATGAGTGCAGATTGCTAAGCAAACATTACAGATCAAATGTTGAACTGATACAATGAGTGCAGATTGCTAAGCAAACATTACAGATCAAATGTTGAACTGATACAATGAGTGCAGATTGCTAAGCAAACATTACAGATCAAATGTTGAACTGATACAATGAGTGCAGATTGCTAAGCAAACATTTAGACAGTTAGCAGTGAACTCTGGAACGACAAAACTCATCACGAACATTCTCCCGATGTCTTGATTGTGGACAATAATTATTAAATTTCTTCCATAAACCTGTGAAAACCTATTCGGGCTGCCTGGTCTTGAAGTATGCGGGCTGCACTGTCGTTCGGACTTGTCGATGGTCCCGGGTTCATACCCTGCCCTCTGACATCCTCGTGGTCCTGCTTGAGGTTAGGACTAGGAAGTCAATTATCTGCAACTCTGAAGGACACCCGTAACATGTCAAACATTTTACTATTGAAGCATAGGATGCTTCGGGAACAATTGTCAATTTAATGCTGAATTACGTGACAGGAACTGAAAGTCAATAGCACCTCATGATGACCTACTGAACCCAAAAGTCAATAGGATTTAATGATGACATACTGAATGCGAATTTCAAATGTAAGCTTATATTACAAGGTCACACACCGCATGATTGGCCTGTACAAACTCATGGAAACAGAAAACTTGATAATCCACTACACTGAGGATTGAACGGATCTCTTTGTAAGACTCACAACCATTTCTTATTCAGAGAACAAAGTGTATTGTTAGAGGTATTTCCACCCCAGCTCCCTTTTTGTTTTGTAATCAATACAGTCAAAGCTCCGCCTCTAATCATCCTTTTAGTCATGTCATAGCTTCCGTGGTCTTATACTTCTGGTCAGTTCATAGCTCAGTCATCTTCCATGGTCTTATACTTATGGTCAGTTCATGTGACAGGTGGGGAAATGTGACGTGTGTTTGGCACGTTTTATGTCTAGGGGATGATTATTTTTAATGCTATCACACCCCCACTTATCAGCATATGAATCGGGAGCAGACACGCAACGAGACAAAGCAATGAAAGATAGATACAAAAGTTAAAATAAAGGATATTTATTTACATAAATATACATATAATAATAAAAAGGGGGAGGGTTTGCATCTATCTCTAGTATATTCTATGTTTAATCATCACTCTTGCACCTAATAAGAGAAAATGTCACTTTGTCCTCTGACTTAGCTGGTATTCCTGTTGATGTCGTAGCTGGCTGTGTCCTGGCTTGAGGATCTGCAGCTGGAGGTGGCGCTCTAGCGGATAGAGGGACGCCGGCGATATAGTTCTTGTGGAGTCTCAATCCCCAAAATCTAATATCTGTAGTGGGCACAGTAGGGCGGGTGGCCGGCTACCGTGGGCACAAGGTTACTGCGGGCAGAGCTGATCTGCCGTAAGCAGCGTAGTTGACAGGATATGTCCAGTGAGTTGCAGAGGGTTGGCGTAGCTATGACGTCTCACACAGATCTGAATCCATAGGGACGTCGCACCTAATAGCTTGACAGGTGGGCTGTCGAATAGGCGGGCAATGCCGATAGCGCCAAGTGGTAGAGTTGAGTAGATCTCAGTAGGCAAGTGCAGCGCTGAATAGCACTAAGCACATAGGCAGTAGTTGAGTGGCGTCGAGTAGACACTGAACAGCAAATAGCAAGTAAATAGGCAGACACCTGAGGGAGGCACCAGGTATTCTTCTAGGAGAGAGAATGTATAAAGTAGTCCAGACTCGATAGCTCAGCTCGTATGAGAATGAAAAAGGGTCTGGCCCGATTTAATTTACTTTATATATGCCTGGGAAATGTGGGACACAGGAAATGTCCTAGGCTAAGAATTAGCTTACACGTGGGTGAAGTCCGACAAGAGTCACACCTTGGAGTACCACGCGGTGTATTGACCCGTGTAATCTCTTAGATCAAAGAGAGACGTGGGGGGAAGAGTGACCTACATTCCACCCAAGGGGGGGGGGGTGTCAATCGCGGCGGACATCCGCGGATAAGACTAAAGAGAACGTGTCTATTTTTGCCCCGGTCAAGGGCAAATAAATGAAAGGACGCGCCTTAGCTATCTCCAAGGTGGTCAACTAAGTCTAGCCTGGAGAGGAAAAGGTGTGGCGGGTGAATGATTTAGGGGTAGGATGGAGAAATAATTAAAATAAAATAAATAAATAATAAAAAATAATAATTAATGCTGTGATAATTTAGAGTGACTCTGACAGCGAGTTTTTGACTTGTCACAGTTCATAGCTCAGCCATCTTCCATGGTCTTATACTTATGGTCAGTTCATATCTCAGCCATATTCCATGGTCTTATACTTATGGTCAGTTCATAGCTCAGACATCTTCCATGGTCTTATACTTATGGTCAGTTCATAGCTCAGACATCTTCCGTCGTCTTATACTTCTGGTCAGTTCATAACTCAGCCATCTTCCATGGTCTTATACTTATGGTCAGTTCATAGCTCAGTCATCTTCCGTGGTCTTATACTTCTGGTCAGTTCATAGCTCAGTCATCTTCTGTGGTCTTATACTTTTGGTCAGTTCATAGCTCAGTCATCTTCAGTGGTCTTATACTTCTGGTCAGTTCATAGCTCAGCCATTTTCCGTGGTCTTATACTTCTGGTCAGTTCATAGCTCAGACATCTTCCGTCGTCTTATACTTCTTGTCAGTTCATAGCTCAGACATCTTCCGTGGTCTTATACTTCTGGTCAGTTCATAGCTCAGCAATTTTCCGTGGTCTTATACAACTGGTCAGTTCATAGCTCAGAAATCTTCCGTGGTCTTATACTTCTGGTCAGTTTATAGCGCAGTCATCTTCCGTCGTCTTATACTTTTGGTCAGTTCATAGCTCAAACATCTTCCGTCGTCTTATACTTCTGGTCAGTTCATAGCTCAGACATCTTCCTTCGTCTTATACTTCTGGTCAGTTCATAGCTCAGTCATCTTCCGTGGTCTTATACTTCTGGTCAGTTCATAGCTCAGACATCTTCCGTCGTCTTATACTTCTGGTCAGTTTATAGCTCAGTCATGATTCGTCGTCTTATACTTCTGGTCAGTTCATAGCTCAGCCATTTTCCGTGGTCTTATACATCTGGTTAGTTCATAGCTCAGACATCTTCCGTCGTCTTATACTTCTGGTCAGTTTATAGCTCAGTCATCTTCATCTTATACTTCTGGTCAGTTCATAGCTTAGACATCTTCCGTCGTCTTATACTTCTGGTCAGTTCATAGCTCAGACATCTTCCTTCGTCTTATACTTCTGGTCAGTTCATAGCTCAGACATCTTCCGTGGTCTTATTCTTCTGGTCAGTTTATAGCTCAGTCATCTTCCGTGGTGTTATACTTCTGGTCAGTTCATAGCTCAGACATCTTCCGTGATCTAAAACATCTGGTCAGTTCATAGCTCAGTCATCTTCCGTCGTCTTATACTTCTGGTCAGTTCATAGCTCAGCCATCTTCCGTCAACTTATACTTCTGGTCAGTTCATAGCTCAGCCATCTTCCGTGGTCTTATACTTCTGGTCAGTTCATAGCTCAGACATCTTCCGTCGTCTTATACTTCTGGTCAGTTTATAGCTCAGTCATCTTTCGTCGTCTTATACTTCTAGTCAGTTCATAGCTAATTCATTTTCCGTCGTCTTATACTTTTAGTCAGTTCATAGCTCAGACATCTTCCGTCGTCTTATACTTCTGGTCAGTTTATAGCTCAGTCATCTTCCGTCGTCTTATACTTCTGGTCAGTTCATAGCTAATTCATTTTCCGTGGTCTTATACATCTGGTTAGTTCATAGCTCAGACATCTTCCGTCGTCTTATACTTTTAGTCAGTTCATAGCTCAGACATCTTCCGTCGTCTTATACTTTTAGTCAGTTCATAGCTCAGACATCTTCCGTCGTCTTATACTTCTGGTCAGTTTATAGCTCAGTCATCTTCCGTCGTCTTATACTTCTGGTCAGTTCATAGCTAATTCATTTTCCGTGGTCTTATACATCTGGTTAGTTCATAGCTCAGACATCTTCCGTCGTCTTATACTTTTAGTCAGTTCATAGCTCAGACATCTTCCGTCGTCTTATACTTCTGGTCAGTTTATAGCTCAGTCATCTTCCGTCGTCTTATACTTCTGGTCAGTTCATAGCTCAGTCATCTTCCGTCGTCTTATACTTCTGGTCAGTTTATAGCTCAGACATCTTCCGTCGTCTTATACTTCTGGTCAGTTTATAGCTCAGTCATCTTCCGTCGTCTTATACTTCTGGTCAGTTCATAGCTCAGTAATCTTCCGTCGTCTTATACTTCTGGTCAGTTTATAGCTCAGTCATCTTCCGTGGTCTTATACTTCTGGTCAGTTTATAGCTCAGACATATTCCGTAGTCTTATACTTCTGGTCAGTTCATAGCTCAGTCATCTTCCGTCGTCTTATACTTCTGGTCAGTTTATAGCTCAGTCATCTTTCGTTGTCTTATACTTCTGGTCAGTTCATAGCTCAGCCATTTTCCGTCATCTTTAACATCTGGTCAGTTCATAGCTCAGTCGTCTTCGTCGTCTTATACTTCTGGTCAGTTCATAGCTCAGTCATCTTCCGTAGTCTTATACTTCTGGTCAGTCATAGCTCAGCCATCTTCAGTCGTCTTATACTTCTGGTCATTTCATAGCTCATTCATCTTCCGTCGTCTTAAACATCTGGTCAGTTCATAGCACAGTCATCTTCCGTGGTCTTATACTTCTGGTCAGTTCATAGCTCAGTCATCTTCTGTGGTCTTATACTTTTGGTCAGTTTATAGCTTAGTCATCTTCAGTGGTTTTATACTTCTCGTCAGTTCATAGCACAGCCATCTTCCGTGTTCTTATACTTCTTGTCAGTTCATAGCTCAGTCATCTTCCGTGGTCTTATACTTCTGGTCAGTTCATAGCCCAGTCGTCTTCCGTGGTCTTATACTTCTGGTCAGTTCATAGCTCAGACATCTTCTTTCGTCTTATACTTCTGGTCAGTTCATAGCTCAGTCGTCTTCGTCGTCTTATACTTCTGGTCAGTTCATAGCTCAGACATATTCCTTCGTCTTTTACTTCTGGTCAGTTTATAGCTCAGTCATCTTCCGTGGTCTTATACTTCTGGTCAGTTCATAGCTCAGACATCTTCCGTCCTCTTAAACATCTGGTCAGTTCATAGCTCAGTCATCTTCCGTCGTCTTATACATCTGGTCAGTTTATAGCTCAGTCATCTTTCGTCGTCTTAAATATCTGGTCAGTTCATAACTCAGTCATCTTCCGTCGTCTTATACATCTGGTCAGTTTATAGCTCAGTCATCTTCCGTGGTCTTATACTTCTGGTCAGTTCATAGCTCAGACATCTTCCGTCCTCTTAAACATCTGGTCAGTTCATAGCTCAGTCATCTTCCGTCGTCTTATACTTCTGGTCAGTTTATAGCTCAGTCATCTTCCGTCGTCTTATACTTCTGGTCAGTTCATAGCTCAGTCATCTTCCGTGGTCTTATACTTCTGGTCAGTTCATAGCTCAGACATCTTCCGTCATCTTAAAAATCTGGTCAGTTCATAGCTCATTTATCTTCCGTCGTCTTAAACATCTGTTCAGTTCATAGCTCAGTCATCTTCCGTCGTCTTATACATCTGGTCAGTTTATAGCTCAGTCATCTTTCGTCGTCTTAAATATCTGGTCAGTTCATAACTCAGTCATCTTCCGTCGTCTTATACATCTGGTCAGTTTATAGCTCAGTCATCTTCCGTGGTCTTATACTTCTGGTCAGTTCATAGCTCAGACATCTTCCGTCGTCTTATATATATGGTCAGTTCATAGCTCAGTCATCTTCCGTCGTCTTATACTTCTGGTCAGTTCATATCTCAGTCATATTCCGTGGTCTTATACTTCTGGTCAGTTCATAGCTCAGTCATCTTCCGTCGTCTTATACTTCTGGTCAGTTCATAGCTCAGTCATCTTCCGTCGTCTTATACATCTGGTCAGTTTATAGCTCAGTCATCTTTCGTCGTCTTATACTTCTGGTCAGTTCATAGCTCAGCCATTTTCCGTCATCTTAAACATCTGGTTAGTTCATAGCTCAGTCGTCTTCGTCGTCTTATACTTCTGGTCAGTTCATAGCTCAGTCATCTTCCGTCGTCTTATACTTCTGGTCAGTCATAGCTCAGCCATCTTCCGTCATCTTATACTTCTGGTCAGTTCATAGCTCATTCATCTTCCTTCGTCTTAAACATCTGGTCAGTTCATAGCACAGTCATCTTCCGTGGTCTTATACTTCTGGTCAGTTCATAGCTCAGTCATCTTCCGTGGTCTTATACTTTTGGTCAGTTTATAGCTCAGTCATCTTCAGTGGTTTTATACTTCTCGTCAGTTCATAGCACAGCCATTTTCCGTGTTCTTATACTTCTGGTCAGTTTATAGCTCAGTCATCTTCCGTGGTCTTATACTTCTGGTCAGTTCATAGCTCAGTCGTCTTCCGTGGTCTTATACTTCTGGTCAGTCATAGCTCAGCCATCTTCCGTCATCTTATACTTCTGGTCAGTTCATAGCACATTCATCTTCCTTCGTCTTAAACATCTGGTCAGTTCATAGCACAGTCATCTTCCCTGGTCTTATACTTCTGGTCAGTTCATAGCTCAGTCATCTTCCGTGGTCTTATACTTTTGGTCAGTTTATAGCTCAGTCATCTTCAGTGGTTTTATACTTCTCGTCAGTTCATAGCACAGCCATCTTCCGTGTTCTTATACTTCTTGTCAGTTCATAGCTCAGTCATCTTCCGTGGTCTTATACTTCTGGTCAGTTCATAGCTCAGTCGTCTTCCGTGGTCTTATACTTCTGGTCAGTTTATAGCTCAGTCATCTTTCGTTGTCTTATACTTCTGGTCAGTTCAAAGCTCAGTCATCTTCCGTCGTCTTATACATCTGGTCAGTTTATAGCTCAGTCATCTTTCGTCGTCATATACTTCTGGTCAGTTCATAGCTCAGCCATTTTCCGTGGTCTTATACATCTGGTTAGTTCATAGCTCAATAATCTTTCGTCGTCTTATACTTTTGGTCAGTTCATAGCTCAGATATCTTCCGTCGTCTTATACTTCTTGTCAGTTCATAGCTCAGACATATTCCTTCGTCTTATACTTCTGGTCAGTTCATAGCTAAGTCATCTTCCGTGGTCTTATACTTCTGTTCAGTTCATAGCTCAGCCATCTTCCGTGGTCTTATACTTTTTGTCAGTTCATAGCTCAGCCATTTTCCGTGGTCTTATACATCTGGTTAGTTCATAGCTCAGACATCTTCCGTCGTCTTATACTTTTAGTCAGTTCATAGCTAAGACATCTTCCGTCGTCTTATACTTCTGGTCAGTTTATAGCTCAGTCATCTTCCGTCGTCTTATACTTCTGGTCAGTTCATAGCTCAGTCATCTTCCGTCGTCTTATACTTCTGGTCAGTTTATAGCTCAGACATCTTCCGTCGTCTTATACTTCTGGTCAGTTTATAGCTCAGTCATCTTCCGTGGTCTTATACTTCTGGTCAGTTCATAGCTCAGTCATCTTCCGTGGTCTTATACTTCTGGTCAGTTTATAGCTCAGTCATCTTCCGTGGTCTTATACTTCTGGTCAGTTCATAGCTCAGTCATCTTCCGTCGTCTTATACTTCTGGTCAGTTTATAGCTCAGTCATCTTCCGTGGTCTTATACTTCTGGTCAGTTCATAGCTCAGACATCTTCCGTCATCTTAAAAATCTGGTCAGTTCATAGCTCATTTATCTTCCGTCGTCTTAAACATCTGTTCAGTTCATAGCTCAGTCATCTTCCGTCGTCTTATACATCTGGTCAGTTTATAGCTCAGTCATCTTTCGTCGTCTTAAATATCTGGTCAGTTCATAATTCAGTCATCTTCCGTCGTCTTATACATCTGGTCAGTTTATAGCTCAGTCATCTTCCGTGGTCTTATACTTCTGGTCAGTTCATAGCTCAGACATCTTCCGTCCTCTTAAACATCTGGTCAGTTCATAGCTCAGTCATCTTCCGTCGTCTTATACTTCTGGTCAGTTTATAGCTCAGTCATCTTCCGTCGTCTTATACTTCTGGTCAGTTCATAGCTCAGTCATCTTCAGTGGTCTTATACTTCTGGTCAGTTCATAGCTCAGACATCTTCCGTCATCTTAAAAATCTGGTCAGTTCATAGCTCATTTATCTTCCGTCGTCTTAAACATCTGTTCAGTTCATAGCTCAGTCATCTTCCGTCGTCTTATACATCTGGTCAGTTTATAGCTCAGTCATCTTTCGTCGTCTTAAATATCTGGTCAGTTCATAACTCAGTCATCTTCCGTCGTCTTATACATCTGGTCAGTTTATAGCTCAGTCATCTTCCGTGGTCTTATACTTCTGGTCAGTTCATAGCTCAGACATCTTCCGTCGTCTTATACTTATGGTCAGTTCATAGCTCAGTCATCTTCCGTCGTCTTATACTTCTGGTCAGTTCATATCTCAGTCATATTCCGTGGTCTTATACTTCTGGTCAGTTCATAGCTCAGTCATCTTCCGTCGTCTTATACTTCTGGTCAGTTCATAGCTCAGTCATCTTCCGTCGTCTTATACATCTGGTCAGTTTATAGCTCAGTCATCTTTCGTCGTCTTATACTTCTGGTCAGTTCATAGCTCAGCCATTTTCCGTCATCTTAAACATCTGGTTAGTTCATAGCTCAGTCGTCTTCGTCGTCTTATACTTCTGGTCAGTTCATAGCTCAGTCATCTTCCGTCGTCTTATACTTCTGGTCAGTCATAGCTCAGCCATCTTCCGTCATCTTATACTTCTGGTCAGTTCATAGCTCATTCATCTTCCTTCGTCTTAAACATCTGGTCAGTTCATAGCACAGTCATCTTCCGTGGTTTTATACTTCTGGTCAGTTCATAGCTCAGTCATCTTCCGTGGTCTTATACTTTTGGTCAGTTTATAGCTCAGTCATCTTCAGTGGTTTTATACTTCTCGTCAGTTCATAGCACAGCCATCTTCCGTGTTCTTATACTTCTTGTCAGTTCATAGCTCAGTCATCTTCCGTGGTCTTATACTTCTGGTCAGTTCATAGCTCAGTCGTCTTCCGTGGTCTTATACTTCTGGTCAGTCATAGCTCAGCCATCTTCCGTCATCTTATACTTCTGGTCAGTTCATAGCACATTCATCTTCCTTCGTCTTAAACATCTGGTCAGTTCATAGCACAGTCATCTTCCCTGGTCTTATACTTCTGGTCAGTTCATAGCTCAGTCATCTTCCGTGGTCTTATACTTTTGGTCAGTTTATAGCTCAGTCATCTTCAGTGGTTTTATACTTCTCGTCAGTTCATAGCACAGCCATCTTCCGTGTTCTTATACTTCTTGTCAGTTCATAGCTCAGTCATCTTCCGTGGTCTTATACTTCTGGTCAGTTCATAGCTCAGTCGTCTTCCGTGGTCTTATACTTCTGGTCAGTTTATAGCTCAGTCATCTTTCGTTGTCTTATACTTCTGGTCAGTTCATAGCTCAGTCATCTTCCGTCGTCTTATACATCTGGTCAGTTTATAGCTCAGTCATCTTTCGTCGTCATATACTTCTGGTCAGTTCATAGCTCAGCCATTTTCCGTGGTCTTATACATCTGGTTAGTTCATAGCTCAGACATCTTTCGTCGTCTTATACTTTTGGTCAGTTCATAGCTCAGATATCTTCCGTCGTCTTATACTTCTTGTCAGTTCATAGCTCAGACATATTCCTTCGTCTTATACTTCTGGTCAGTTCATAGCTAAGTCATCTTCCGTGGTCTTATACTTCTGTTCAGTTCATAGCTCAGCCATCTTCCGTGGTCTTATACTTTTGGTCAGTTTATAGCTCAGCCATTTTCCGTGGTCTTATACATCTGGTTAGTTCATAGCTCAGACATCTTCTGTCGTCTTATACTTTTAGTCAGTTCATAGCTAAGACATCTTCCGTCGTCTTATACTTCTGGTCAATTTATAGCTCAGTCATCTTCCGTCGTCTTATACTTCTGGTCAGTTCATAGCTCAGTCATCTTCCGTCGTCTTATACTTCT
This sequence comes from Biomphalaria glabrata, assembly GCF_947242115.1. Classification (NCBI taxonomy): domain Eukaryota; kingdom Metazoa; phylum Mollusca; class Gastropoda; family Planorbidae; genus Biomphalaria; species Biomphalaria glabrata. The sequence continues at coordinate 19,241,804 of NC_074717.1, forward strand.
GGTCAGTTTATAGCTCAGACATCTTCCGTCGTCTTATACTTCTGGTCAGTTTATAGCTCAGTTATCTTCCGTGGTCTTATACTTCTGGTCAGTTCATAGCTCAGTCATCTTCCGTGGTCTTATACTTCTGGTCAGTTTATAGCTCAGTCATCTTCCGTTGTCTTATACTTCTGGTCAGTTCATAGCTCAGTCATCTTCCGTCGTCTTATACATCTGGTCAGTTTATAGCTCAGTCATGATTCGTCGTCTTATACTTCTGGTCAGTTCATAGCTCAGCCATTTTCCGTGGTCTTATACATCTGGTTAGTTCATAGCTCAGACATCTTCCGATGTCTTATACTTTTGGTCTGTTCATAGCTCAGATATCTTTCGTCGTCTTATACTTCTTGTCAGTTCATAGCTCAGACATATTCCTTCGTCTTATACTTCTGGTAAGTTCATAGCTAAGTCATCTTCCGTGGTCTTATACTTCTGGTCAGTTCATAGCTCAGCCATCTTCCGTGGTCTTATACTTCTGGTCAGTTTTTAGCTCAGTCATCTTTCGTCGTCTTATACTTCTGGTCAGTTCATAGCTCAGCCATTTTCCGTGGTCTTATACATCTGGTTAGTTCATAGCTCAGACATCTTCCGTCGTCTTATACTTTTAGTCAGTTCATAGCTCAGACATCTTCCGTCGTCTTATACTTCTGGTCAGTTTATAGCTCAGTCATCTTCCGTCGTCTTATACTTCTGGTCAGTTCATAGCTCAGTCATCTTCCGTGGTCTTATACTTCTGGTCAGTTCATAGCTCAGTCATCTTCCGTGGTTTTATACTTCTGGTCAGTTTATAGCTCAGACATCTTCCGTCGTCTTATACTTCTAGTCAGTTCATAGCTCAGCCATATTCCGTCGTCTTATACTTCTGGTCAGTTCATAGCTCAGTCGTCTTTGTCGTCTTATACTTCTGGTCAGTTCATAGCTCAGTCATCTTCCGTCGTCTTATACTTCTGGTCAGTCATAGCTCAGCCATCTTCCGTGGTCTTATACTTCTGGTTAGTTCATAGCTTAGTCATCTTCCGTCATCTTAAACATCTGGTCAGTTCATAGCTCAGTCATATTCCGTGGTCTTATACTTCTGGTCAGTTCATAGCTCAGTCATCTTCCGTCGTCTTATACATCTGGTCAGTTTATAGCTCAGTCATCTTTCGTCGTCTTATACTTCTGGTCAGTTCATAGCTCAGCAATTTTCAGTCATCTTAAACATCTGGTCAGTTCATAGTTCAGTCATCTTCCGTCGTCTTATACTTCTGGTCAGTTCATAGCTCATTCATCTTCCGTCGTCTTAAACATCTGGTCAGTTCATGGCACAGTCATCTTCCGTGGTCTTATACTTCTGGTCAGTTCATAGCTCAGTCATCTTTCGTGGTCTTATACTTTTGGTCAGTTCATAGCTCAGTCATCTTCCGTGGTCTTATACTTTTGGTCAGTTTATAGCTCAGTCATCTTCAGTGGTTTTATACTTCTCGTCAGTTCATAGCACAGCCATCTTCCGTGTTCTTATACTTCTTGTCAGTTCATAGCTCAGTCATCTTCCGTGGTCTTATACTTCCGGTCAGTTCATAGCTCAGTCGTCTTCCGTGGTCTTATACTTCTGGTCAGTTTATAGCTCAGTCATCTTCCGTTGTCTTATACTTTTGGTCAGTTCATAGCTCAGATATCTTCCGTCGTCTTATACTTCTTGTCAGTTCATAGCTCAGACATATTCCTTCGTCTTATACTTCTGGTCAGTTCATAGCTAAGTCATCTTCCGTGGTCTTATACTTCTGGTCAGTTCATAGCTCAGCCATCTTCCGTGGTCTTATACTTCTGGTCAGTTCATAGCTCAGTCATCTTCCGTGGTCTTATACTTCTGGTCAGTTCATAGCTCAGCCATCTTCCGTGGTCTTATACTTCTGGTCAGTTCATAGCTCAGCCATCTTCCGTGGTCTTATACTTCTGGTCAGTTTTTAGCTCAGTCATCTTTCGTCGTCTTATACTTCTGGTCAGTTCATAGCTCAGCCATTTTCCGTGGTCTTATACATCTGGTTAGTTCATAGCTCAGACATCTTCCGTCGTCTTATACTTTTAGTCAGTTCATAGCTCAGACATCTTCCGTCGTCTTATACTTCTGGTCAGTTTATAGCTCAGTCATCTTCCGTCGTCTTATACTTCTGGTCAGTTCATAGCTCAGTCATCTTCCGTGGTCTTATACTTCTGGTCAGTTCATAGCTCAGTCATCTTCCGTGGTTTTATACTTCTGGTCAGTTTATAGCTCAGACATCTTCCGTCGTCTTATACTTCTGGTCAGTTCATAGCTCAGCCATATTCCGTCGTCTTATACTTCTGGTCAGTTCATAGCTCAGTCATCTTCCGTCGTCTTATACTTCTGGTCAGTCATAGCTCAGCCATCTTCCGTGGTCTTATACTTCTGGTCAGTTCATAGCTTAGTCATCTTCCGTCATCTTAAACATCTGGTCAGTTCATAGCTCAGTCATATTCCGTGGTCTTATACTTCTGGTCAGTTCATAGCTCAGTCATCTTCCGTCGTCTTATACATCTGGTCAGTTTATAGCTCAGTCATCTTTCGTCGTCTTATACTTCTGGTCAGTTCATAGCTCAGCAATTTTCAGTCATCTTAAACATCTGGTCAGTTCATAGTTCAGTCATCTTCCGTCGTCTTATACTTCTGGTCAGTTCATAGCTCATTCATCTTCCGTCGTCTTAAACATCTGGTCAGTTCATGGCACAGTCATCTTCCGTGGTCTTATACTTCTGGTCAGTTCATAGCTCAGTCATCTTTCGTGGTCTTATACTTTTGGTCAGTTCATAGCTCAGTCATCTTCCGTGGTCTTATACTTTTGGTCAGTTTATAGCTCAGTCATCTTCAGTGGTTTTATACTTCTCGTCAGTTCATAGCACAGCCATCTTCCGTGTTCTTATACTTCTTGTCAGTTCATAGCTCAGTCATCTTCCGTGGTCTTATACTTCCGGTCAGTTCATAGCTCAGTCGTCTTCCGTGGTCTTATACTTCTGGTCAGTTTATAGCTCAGTCATCTTCCGTTGTCTTATACTTTTGGTCAGTTCATAGCTCAGATATCTTCCGTCGTCTTATACTTCTTGTCAGTTCATAGCTCAGACATATTCCTTCGTCTTATACTTCTGGTCAGTTCATAGCTAAGTCATCTTCCGTGGTCTTATACTTCTGGTCAGTTCATAGCTCAGCCATCTTCCGTGGTCTTATACTTCTGGTCAGTTCATAGCTCAGTCATCTTCCGTCGTCTTATACTTCTGGTCAGTCATAGCTCAGCCATCTTCCGTGGTCTTATACTTCTGGTCAGTTCATAGCTCAGTCATCTTCCGTCATCTTAAACATCTGGTCAGTTCATAGCTCAGTCATATTCCGTGGTCTTATACTTCTGGTCAGTTCATAGCTCAGTCATCTTCCGTCGTCTTATACATCTGGTCAGTTTATAGCTCAGTCATCTTTCGTCGTCTTATACTTCTGGTCAGTTCATAGCTCAGCAATTTTCAGTCATCTTAAACATCTGGTCAGTTCATAGTTCAGTCATCTTCCGTCGTCTTATACTTCTGGTCAGTTCATAGCTCATTTATCTTCCGTCGTCTTAAACATCTGGTCAGTTCATTGCACAGTCATCTTCCGTGGTCTTATACTTCTGGTCAGTTCATAGCTCAGTCATCTTTCGTGGTCTTATACTTTTGGTCAGTTCATAGCTCAGTCATCTTCCGTGGTCTTATACTTTTGGTCAGTTTATAGCTCAGTCATCTTCAGTGGTTTTATACTTCTCGTCAGTTCATAGCACAGCCATCTTCCGTGTTCTTATACTTCTTGTCAGTTCATAGCTCAGTCATCTTCCGTGGTCTTATACTTCCGGTCAGTTCATAGCTCAGTCGTCTTCCGTGGTCTTATACTTCTGGTCAGTTTATAGCTCAGTCATCTTCCGTTGTCTTATACTTTTGGTCAGTTCATAGCTCAGATATCTTCCGTCGTCTTATACTTCTTGTCAGTTCATAGCTCAGACATATTCCTTCGTCTTATACTTCTGGTCAGTTCATAGCTAAGTCATCTTCCGTGGTCTTATACTTCTGGTCAGTTCATAGCTCAGCCATCTTCCGTGGTCTTATACTTCTGGTCAGTTCATAGCTCAGTCATCTTCCGTCGTCTTATACTTCTGGTCAGTTCATAGCTCAGACTTCTTCTGTAATTTTATACTTCTGGTCAGTTTATAGCTCAGCCATCTTCCGTCGTCTTATACATCTTGTCAGTTCATAGCTCAGTCATCTTCCGTGGTCTTATACTTCTGGTCAGTTCATAGCTCAGCCATCTTCCGTCGTCTTATACATCTGGTCAGTTAATAGCTCAGCCATCTCTAAGTTCCTATCATATAATGACAGACATAGTATTGCTCCAGTTATATCATAGTCACTGTCATATCAATGTTCTGGTTTAAAAAAAAAACCTGCCGGAGATTCTCTTTGTCCTCAGCCTTGATGTAAGATTATGTATAAGCTACCATGTTAAAATTGTAGGGTAGATGTGTTTTTACAAACAAAATAGTCAAAATTGTTTGATGATAAGCTACAACATGGTTAAACATTTAGCGATATTTTAGACTTCTCTTGTTGGCTTCAAGATGACATGTTCTGTGATGTTTTAGACTACTCTTGTTGGCACAAGGTGACAAACAGGCCTATATAGCATAAAGTAAGGAGAACTGCCAACACAGATGATTTCAAGTTATGCAAAATGATGAAACACTTGTGTCACCACCTCAAAGTTGGTGCCATAGAGTAGAAACCCTAATTCTGTATTGTGTATGTTAATTCCATATTGTGAATCTTATTCACAACCCATGTTGCACTAAGGTGAACACTTTTGACCTTAGGTGAACCAGAGAGTTAAAGCAAGGCAGTCCACATAGAGATCTTGTAGCAAGCACTTGTATTGAGTCACTTAAGATATAAGCAGTAGAGTTAGATGTTTAAAGTAGTTGGTTATAGAATAAGTACTAAGTTGTGATATTCGTATATTACTGTTGGATTAATACTGACCATTCCTGGGTCGAATTGTATGGTGTATTCACTATGTGGTGTTATATTAAACTTATTGTATCTGCTACACCCAGCGTCATTTCATTATTCAGTGATTTGTAACAAGAACCCAATGTCACCACCACGCCTACATTGATAACCACAGCCACATTCATAACATTATAAAATAACCCAGTGACATTTATGGTGTCAGAAGAGGCCGAAAACGACATTTATGACAGCATTGTTCAAAGTCACTTTAACATGATATGCTGAGACAACCTGCGTGGACGAAACTAGACAACCCTGATCTTACAACCTGTGTGGGTGAAACTAGACAACCCTGATCTTACAACCTGTGTGGGTGAAACTAGACAACCGTGATACTACAACCGGTGTGGGTGAAAATATAGTACTACAAGTCATTCAAGTCATCGTTTGAAGACAGCTGATATATGGTCAGTCAAAGTAGCTGACATATTCAAGAATCATCTACATCGAGTGCTCGTCATAATTCTAATGACACACTCCTATTGTCGCTGTCTAACAGCACAGTTAATAAGAGAGCGCTCTCACTCTTAGACCTCTCTTGTCGTCACTACCTAAGGTCATTTTTAGTTATTTATATTTGTTTCAGCAACTGTACGAAACAGTGGATTACCTATCAAGCACATGAATTATTTATTGGATTACTTATGAACTGTACCATTGTACTGTGAATTTAACAAGTGGATTACTTATGAACTGTACCATTGTGCTGTGGATTTAGCAAGTGAATTACTTATGAACTGTACCGTTGTACTGTGGATTTAACAAGTGGATTACTTATGAACTGTACTATTCTACTGTGGATTTAACAAGTGGATTACTTATGAACTGTAACATTGTACTGTGGATTTAACAAGTGGATTACTTATGAACTGTGGATTTAACAAGTGGATTACTTATGAACTGTACCATTGTGCTGTGGATTTAGCAAGTGAATTACTTATGAACTGTACCGTTGTGCTGCGGATTTAGCAAGTGGATTACTTATGAACTGTACTGTGGACATATTTTATGTGGAGCATCACCGGAACTTTATGTACAAGTCAAGCATCAAGTGAATATTTAAGGGAAGTAACTTTAATTACCCTTTAGTATTAATGAATATTGATTGAACTACACCACAATTTTTTTTCATTGTTTACATTTGTATTTATATATACATTTGACTTTAGGGACTAAATTTAATTATCTATTGAGTCTGAGCATTTATATTTTTTTTCAAGTAAGCATCCAGGTATTGGTAGGGACTCTTTAGATAAAGTAAATACTTGATCGTATAGCTGTATTAGTTAAGTTTGTATTTCGTCAAGTATCTATCATATTGTTAAACTCTTGTATTGATATTGTCTTGTTTACATCTGTTGAATTTTCTTTTGCGTCATAGTTATTTCTCATTGTAATTCTTTTGTCTACTATTTCTACTATCTTGTAATGTCTCTTTAAAGCAGACTGTTTAGTATCTATAGTGTATTTATGTTTGTCTAATTATTTACTTAATATATATATTTATTTTACTTCTTATTTCAACCTATTTTTATTATTATCAACACTACACTACACACTTGATACACTATGGGATATATTTTGATTGGAGATTGATAAGATTTATATTGTATATACTCTTCAAACACATTCAACTATTTTGATACTATTGATACATTGATCACTATTTATCAGACTAATAAGGCTCACATAATTGTGAATTACTTGTTGCAATAAATTTTTATATTGCAAGTGGAGATACTAGAAATACATAATCACATAATTGATCAGTAAAGTATTACATTACGAACTAGACAAAGTACCAAGAATAACTTAAGATACCTCATAACCTCAATTGTTTCGCACAAAATATATATCTACTATTACCTGTAATTACTATTTGAGCAATAATAAGTATTTATAGTACAATATTCATTTACAACTACCTAGTGTACACATATCTATTAATTAACTATATTACTAATTTGAATCTTTGAAAATGGCTGAGTATGAAAAACTAATAGAGATAGTGGAAAAACTAAAGTTAAAAGAAGATGATAGAGCTGCATTCATTAAAATTGAAATAGATAGAATTAGAGTAGAAAAAGACAAGCAACGGGAAGAGAGGCTACATGAAAGAAGACTGAGAGAGAAAGAACAAGAAAACTTAGAGAAAGAAAAAGAACGCCAGCATGAAATAAAATTAAAAGAACATGAAGAAAAAATGGCCAAGCTAGCAAAAGAAAATAAAGACAATTCAGCAAGTCAAACTTCATCTCATCATCAGTATCATAGCAAATTTAGGAACTTTGATCCAAAAGAAGACACATTAGAGAATTTCATTATTCAATTTGAATATATCTGTCAAACAGCAAATATGAATAGTGCACAAATGGCTCAACAACTTCTAGCTAACCTAAGAGGTGAACCACTAAACATCATCGACACACTAACTATGGAGCAAAGAAAAAACTACAACACAGTGAAACAAAGACTAATTGAACATTTTGGCAAAACGGAGGAGCACTATCGAAAACTTTTTAGGGAAATAAAACTAGCAAAGAATACAGATTTAAAAAGAACAATACATGACATGCGCCAGAACATGACAAAGTGGCTACAACTCGCAAACTGCAACTTAGATGACCCCAAACAGATATTAGATTTCTTTCTCATTGAGAATGTGCTAATTAATGTTACAGATGCAGCATTCTCATTCCTGAAGGAGAGAAAAATAAAAAATGAAGCTGAATTGATATCAAACTTAACAACATACAAGGACTCCCACCCAAACATCACCATTGACAAAAGGGAATTGTACAATGTAGCTGCAACAGTGACAGAAAACCATCCAAGAACTACAAATAAATTTAAATATGCCAAGAGCATACAATGTTTTTTCTGTGGCATATTGGGTCACACCAAAGCAGAGTGCAGAAAGAGAATGGCATCAGAAAAACAGCAATATGTAAATAGAAACCATAAATATGGAAGAGATAACAGAACTTTCCAGAGTTTCAGTCCTAACTATAATAGATCCTATCAACAACAATATAACAGAAGAACATGGCAAAGCTACAGTCCAACTAACAGTAGATCACATCAAACAAACAGAACCAAAGCAGCAAACAAAACAAATAATTATACACATCATATAGTTAAAGTTGAAAATCTTTCAAGAAATACTAGATGGCAAACTATTATGAATTATTTTAACAACACAGCTTTTGTAAAATGGGTAGACATCAAAATAAGTGAAGACAAATCAAACAAAATAGCTTTAGTCTATTTGAAGACACAAAGAGATTGTAACAAAATTGTCAATTCATTGGATAATACTTTATTTCAAGGAAGATATATTAGAGTAATGCACTTTAAAGCTAGCATAAATTCAAGGTCATAGAATTAAAGTCACAATTGCTAAGGTTCAAAGATTTAAGATTCACACCTTAAAGTAAACACAATTAGTTTTACAACCAACTATGAGCATTATTCTGTAAACATTGAGCATTATTCTGTAAACATTGAGCATTATTTTGTAAACATTGAGTACTATTTGTAAACATTGAACTAGAACTAAGACTTCATTTTTTAAAAACTCTATTTGTAAACAAACTTTGGAATTTGATTACTACATTGTAACCAACATTTTTTCAAATTCTTTTGTCAACAAGAATAACATTTTTGTACTCAACAATGTAAACAAACATTGAATTTTTTCCAAACTTATTCAGTACCTAGCTTAATTTTTTCCATGCAATGTAAACATTATTTTTTCTCATTGTATTGAGAACAACTTTGACAAATTTTTTTTCTACAGCTATTGTAAACAAGATTGCAATTTTTTTTACTATGTCATTTATCACAATTATATAACTTAGTCACATTTTTCAATACTATTGAAAAAGGAGATTGATTCATAATGTAACTTATTTATTCAATGTCAATTAGTGTAATGAAATATTGACATACACTTGTATTTTTTTAAAAAACATTTTTGTCAAACTATTCTTATGGACTATATTTTTTGTAACAATCATTGATGTAAACAAGAATATTGTTGTACAAACTTTTTGATATTTCAAGTGCTGAAAGAGACACTTGATATTATTCTTTTAAATTGGACTTACACATTTTTTTCACAACAGATTAAAATAAATACAACTAAACCATTATGATGTTATGCTTATATATATATGCTTGAACAAATTAATGTAAACTCAAAGATTGTATCACAACTGACACATTTTCTCAGTTGAAGTTTTTCGACAAAGATTTTTTTGAACTTTGTACACAATAATTATTTGATAAACAATGTAACATTAAACTTTTGCCATTACTAGCTACAAATTATTTGAACTGGCATCTAGAGAAATACTTCATTGAAACCTAAGGTGCATGTAAAAGCACTATGAAGGATACTTATTATTTTGATTTCATGTTGATACTTTTGATCCAATATTTTGATACTTGAATTATACATATTTACTTGTGTAATATTAATGCACAACAATTTTTTATGGAGATGCCAAACCTCATATTGAAGTAAACAGATACATTGAATTTGTAACAATGATCATTAATCAATTTGATCTTGAATTTTGACACATATATTTTGAATTTTTCTATACTTATCACTTACATATTGAGACTTACTTGTAACATTTTCTACATGATTTGTACATATTGTACTATTGGTGTCAAAAACCAGACTTCTAACATTTCTATAGTGTCAAAGATTTTTTTATAAATAGATATTGTGAATAAAAAACTTGTATTAATTTTTCACATTGTGACATAGGAGATTGTCATTGAAATTTTTGTCACACTTTGCACATATTATTATGAAAAAGACTTGTAAATATTGAACACATTTGAATATTGATGTATAAGAACTACATGTAAAGAATTATTTGGGATGTTAAGTATTTGACTCAGAGAATTATTTGAATTGCCTTACAAGAATATGATGAATTAGAGAATTTTGCCCTTGTATGAATTTTTTTGATTCAACAAATATTTTGTGTGACACTATCATATTATATATTTTATTTGAAGTTTGTAGTTCTATTTGAACTCAGCAATTGAACATTTCATAGACCCCAAGAATTCCAATTGATCCTACTTATGATAATTATGTCGTCAAGCTGAAAAAAATTTCTTCAAAATTTTTTTCAAAAGGGGGGTGATAGGTAATGTCACCACCTCAAAGTTGGTGCCATAGAGTAGAAACCCTAATTCTGTATTGTGTATGTTAATTCCATATTGTGAATCTTATTCACAACCCATGTTGCACTAAGGTGAACACTTTTGACCTTAGGTGAACCAGAGAGTTAAAGCAAGGCAGTCCACATAGAGATCTTGTAGCAAGCACTTGTATTGAGTCACTTAAGATATAAGCAGTAGAGTTAGATGTTTAAAGTAGTTGGTTATAGAATAAGTACTAAGTTGTGATATTCGTATATTACTGTTGGATTAATACTGACCATTCCTGGGTCGAATTGTATGGTGTATTCACTATGTGGTGTTATATTAAACTTATTGTATCTGCTACACCCAGCGTCATTTCATTATTCAGTGATTTGTAACAAGAACCCAATGTCACCACCACGCCTACATTGATAACCACAGCCACATTCATAACATTATAAAATAACGCAGTGACAACTTGCCATGGGATTACAAAAAAATCAGTTTCTAAAATATTATACATTGCTATACCACTTTTATTTCCTATTTCTTACATTTAAAAACTAATATTGTATTACTGTCTCAGTCTTGTCATTAATCCATTGTAAAAATAATTCATAAAAAATTTAATAATTAGCCAATAGTATCAAGTGATTCTATAGGTCAGTGCAGCCATCGTACCAAGTTACAAACTCTGTAATGCTAGACTAAGACAAATAGTGAAGACTGTCACTATGACTTTTTAATATATTGGCTGAAATTATGCAAAACTGTTACAGTTTCTTTTGTGGGCACGCAATACTTTGTTAAGTCGTGAGTCTGATACAACTCTCCCCTCATCTTAGCTCTGCTATCAAGTAACTGCCACGGGCAGTTTCCATTATTTTACAACTTTAATACAGATACAATTACAAAGACGTCATTGTTTTTTAATAAGTTAATGCGTCAAGTACGGGCTAATAAAGAAATGTATAAAATGTTAATTATGGAATTAAAAGTAAATACTGAAGCACTGTGAGTTCCAACCGTAACTGATGTTTCCAATGACATGTTGATATGGACATTGTGCTGGCCCCACAACACTTGTCAAGTCAACTAAAAAATGCAATATTAGGCTCAGCTCAGAATGGGCAAGGAAGCTGACAGTACGCCAGTAGGTGAGTAGCATGATCCATCGAGACTTAACATTTTCTATTTCACTGATTCTGTGATCATAGAAAGTGTCATCGAAAAATTTTTTTAAGGTATCTCAGAATTTTGACCTACTTAAAATCCCTAGTTTAACCTATTTACAAGTACTATATAAGAATGATTACAATCACAATCAGAACAAAGGTGACAAGATTATTGGCCAACCAAAAATGGCTAAAGTTTTTTTTTTCATCTAGTGAAGCGCTGATGTCATCATCTATTTTTCTTTCTATTTCTTATTTGAGCCAAGTTCTTATTTGAGCCAAGTTCTTATTTGAGCCAAGTTCTTATTTGAGCCAAGTTCCAGCACTCCCAGTGGTCAACTTGGCGAACTGTGTCTGATATGTCTAAACTGATCCAGTTATTATTTCTTAAACATTTGAGATTTTATTGTATGATCTGGGAAGAGTCTGAAATAATAAAGTCTTAAAGGAAAAAGTTTGTAAAAAGCTAATAAGAAAGAAAATGTCTTGAAAAATCTGAATGTCGTACTTGTTGCTAACAGTTGGGTAACAATGAGCATGGAACAAACCTTTCGTCATACATTCTAGTTGTTATGTTGTTGTTTTTTTTAATAATTTTAATTCAGTACTAGCTTTTTTTTACTTCATTGTTGTGTATGTATATAAATGATAGCAACTCGAATGTAGAAAAAGATACTTATATCTGAAACTTTATTATAGTTTTGTTATTTCAGTCAATATTATAAACGTACCTTATATGCTATGTGACCCTATAACTTCTTCTAACGTCTATTATAAATGTAGCATTTTTAAAAAAGCCAACATTTTTTTAAGATCTCAACAATCACTAATCTCGTGTACAAACTGGATAAACTTATTTCGGTCTAAGTTGAGAAAATTATTTGTGACCTTTCTCTATGGGATGTCTTCAGTACGTTTAGTTTAGCAGAGGTTTTATATTATTATTTTGTAATTTGTATTTTTAAAGAATGTAATAATTACTCAGGCTCCTTTTCACGGGGTATAGCTACTTCAGATTGAGATACACTGATATACATTATCTTATACTAATGACTTTGCAAGGAAGAAAATCTCTCACGATTGAATGAGTTCTCAGAATTTGTTCGGATTTTGGTCTAGAATTTATTTTACTACCACTTGATTTTAACGAGGACAAAAAAATACACGAGGACAAAGTAATACACGAGGACAAAGTAATACACGAGGACAAAGTAATACACGAGGACAAAGTAATACACGAGGACAAAGTAATACACGAGGACAAAGTAATACACAAGGACAAAGTAATACATGAAGACAAAGTAATACACGAGGACAAAGTAATACACGAGGACAAAGTAATACACGAGGACAAAGTAATACACGAGGACAAAGTAATACACGAGGACAAAGTAATACACGAGGACAAAGTAATACATGAGGACAAAGTAATACACGAGGACAAAGTAATACATGAGGACAAAGTAATACACGAGGACAAAGTAATACACGAGGACAAAGTAATACACGAGGACAAAGTAATACACGAGGACAAAGTAATACACGAGGACAAAGTAGTACATCAGGACAAAGTAATACACGAGGACAAAGTAATACACGAGGACAAAGTAATACACGAGGACAAAGTAGTACACGAGGACAAAGTAATACACGAGGACAAAGTAATACACAAGGACAAAGTAATACATGAAGACAAAGTAATACACGAGGACAAAGTAATACACGAGGACAAAGTAATACATGCAGACAAAGTAATACACGAGGACAAAGTAATACACGAGGACAAAGTAATACACGAGGACAAAGTAGTACATCAGGACAAAGTAATACACGAGGACAAAGTAATACACGAGGACAAAGTAATACACGAGGACAAAGTAGTACACGAGGAGAAAGTAATACACGAGGACAAAGTAATACACAAGGACAAAGTAATACATGAAGACAAAGTAATACACGAGGACAAAGTAATACACGAGGACAAAGTAATACATGAAGACAAAGTAATACACGAGGACAAAGTAATACATGAAGACAAAGTAATACACGAGGACAAAGTAATACACGAGGACAAAGTAATACACGAGGACAAAGTAATACACGAGGACAAAGTAATACATGAGGACAAAGTAATACACGAGTACAAAGTAATACATGAGGACAAAGTAATACACGAGGACAAAGTAATACATGAGGACAAAGTAATACACTGTATGACACTTACATATATTAAAGAAATTTGTTTTCTTATATAATGCAGACGTTACTTCAAAAAAGAAGATGATTACGTCCTACGCGTTATGCATTTAGTCATGCATATTAAACAATGACTTAAATTCTGTAGCCTAAATGTGATGTCACTTTAAACTCAAAGTCGTTGTCTGTCGGGGATCGATATGAGTTTTCTTTTCGCTGTCTTCTCCTGCCTGACGAGGTAAACTGTAATGAGATAGTATCACATACATTAAAACTGTAGAAATACAATCGGCTTTGTTGCTGCACATAAAAATTATAAATGTATCAGACGCGAATAGCCCAAATTTTCAGTAAAGAAATTACAAAATTTATTTCTCTATTTAAGAAGTTACGAAAGTTATATAATATAAAACCACAGACCTATATATACTACAATAAATATAGGTATTTGCTCTCTATTTACGATTTATTTAGTTAGGTGTTGCTTTACTATTTCACACCAAGTATCTGATTTTAGAAAAACCCAGGTTCGTTTTTTTTGTGTAACGCTATTCGCTAACATAGTATAGATCTATATTACATCTTTTTATTAGTATAGTTAAACCTATATATTAAAATCTGTATGAATACGTTGGTAAAATAGTAGATCTAGAGCTACATATTATAAATGAGATTAATAGATTTATGTTAATAAATTAAGTGGAATAGATCTATTGTTCTAGAATTTTAGAATTTACATATTTTTTTTTTTGGCATCTCGCACAGCAGACAAACTTTAAAAAGCCATCTAGTCGCAATAGGTTCTGCGTATGCAGTTCACGCCATTCACGGTTCTGCGTATACCGTAGGTGTAGTCATATCACCACATGGACAAATGTGATTCGTGAAACATTCAAATAAATAGTAAACACTGCAAACATTATTAATCTTCGGAATCACTGTCATTGTCATTAAACTTAGTCTGGTCTTCAAAGCGTTTCCGTGGGGCACATCTGTTACGTCGACCACCTTTAAGCTCACCAAAATAGACTGCTTTGGGCATACCTTCGTCCCCCATACGGGTACGTGCCCTGCCCAGCGTAACTGTCGGAACATAAGAAGTCCCTCTATACTAGTCTATACTGTCCATAGCGGCGTTTCTAAATTTAGAAAGCCTTCAGGACAGAAGGCTCAAAAGTAAAGTAGCAATCATACATAAAACACTGAACCATAATCTTCAAATACAAAAACAAAATTTAATAAAATACTCTGAAAGACACAAAGATAAAGGTACATTCCTCGTCCCATATGCTAGGACAAATTTGTACAAATACTCCTTCTTCCCTAGTGCTATTAGAGCATGGAATGGGTTGCCTGAGCTAGCCAGGAAAACCAGTGACTTGGCAGAATTTAAGTCATTGGTTAATATGCATGACTAAATGCATGACGCGTAGGACGTAATCATCTTCTTTTTTGAAGTAACGTCTGTATTATATAAGATAAGATACGAAGATCAAGGACATCGCTGTTTGTAGTTCTGTCTGGCCACAGTATGTTTATGATGGAGCTCAAGCATCTTTGGTGAAAGCGTTCAAGTAGTCTTAGTTGCTTTCTGTATAATACCCATGTCTCAGATCAATATAGAAGGGTTGAGAGTACCACTGCTTGCTAAACACTTTTTTTTTGTAGGCAAGCGGAGCGACTAATTTCATCAACTCACTCCTGGAGGCGTCGAAAAGCACTACTGGCCATGGCCAGACGGTTATCATCTTCCTTGAAAGCAAGGTGTCCTTCGATACTATACTGCCTAGATATGTGAAGTGGTCTACCACGTTAAGGGGACGTCTATTTACGGTGATCTTTGGGGCTGAGTAGGTTTATTGGGTCACTTCTGGAACATGACATCTGCTTTCCCAAGGTTTATAGATAAACAGAAAGAGGCGGGAGCGTATGCGAATTCGTTGACCGCGATCTGGATATCATGTTCATTGTGGGCTAGCAGGGCGCAATTATCGGCACAGAGAAGCTTTGTTATGACTATTTCATTTGATTTTTGTATGGGAAATTAGACGTCGAAGATTGCCGTCATTTGACCCAGCATTACGACAAGGAAGATTGCGAATAGAGTAAAATACACGGCCCAGCTTCGCGCCATTTTCTATTTAATCTAGTATAAAATCAAGACTGTATAAGACTCTAGGTCTAGACTGCCTAGAGTACCAGTAAATGCTGATTATCTTAGATTCTGTTTCTACTATATTTATAACCTACTCTATATTCTAGAAGTAGATCTATACTGATTCTATAGTTCCAATTTGAATTTAACATGCATATTTATGATTATATAGATTACAGATTTATAACTAAATTTTATAGATCTATGACTATTATGACAAGGCCCATGGCAATTGTGAGATCAATTTTTCAAAGCAATTATAATTAATGGACTTCATCTAAAACATGTTCATTCATATATTCGCATGCAATTTTTTAAATTTTTATAACCTTAGCATTATTTTGGACCAATGTCTCACAACGACTGATAAGAGAAATCAGGTATAAACATCAGGAGAAAACACGACCGCTTAACTCAAGAAAACATTAAGAAATTAAAACAGACACAAAATAGACAGTGAGATTCATAGCAAACAAATATTCACAATAAATTACAGTAACACCTTTTAAAAAAACACCTTTTAAAAATCACTACAAGTTTTAAAATCACAATTTTTATTTCTGCAATTATTTTTGTGTGTGAAATTGTGTATCGGAAAATGCCGGGTACTCGAAGTAAGCTAGTCCAAAAAATACACAGCTCTTGGGTAAAAGACTCATCAAATAAAGTACTGTAAATGTGTATTTTTACGCGCTTGTTTCAGATCTTTTCTTTTTATAGCCTCTATCAGGTTTGATCCCAACTACCAGTATTTTTGTGCAGAATTTTTTTTTCTATCAGGTACACTTAAATTTACAGCCTAATAATGTTAGTTTAATTTAAAACGAGAACTGAAAAATGCAAAAGATATATAAGGAAAAGTGTAATTCCGGCCCAATTTCTAATCCTAGTTTTAAATTAAAGAAACGAAACGCATAAGCACAACATAGCCCATTAAATTATATATCAGTTCACAGCAGCAATGGAATTATCCAGCAAAATTAGTGTGAGAATCTCTAAGTTACTCCGCTTCGGATGACTATCACACCTCATGAATCATATTTCATACATTGAAAAAAATGCTTTTTATGCTTGATAAATAAAAGTCAGTTAAACTTTTGTTATGTAACTGTCGCATTGTAGGCCTACAGACATGGACATATCTTAGTAACTGGGGATACACCGAGAGCTCTGTAACATTATCTTGGTATAGAGTGTAGACTTTTGAAAGTGTTCTCCTTGACACACAATTCGTGCTGGTCACAATTGCTGCTAGACTCTCACTATCTGCACTCTCAATGTTCGGCTACATTTGCATATATGGAAGTAAATCCATAAATATCAAGCTTATTTGTGATGGGCAAAAGTGAACTAAAAAGTAAACAAAATTAGTTTTTTTAAACTAAAAATTTAAAATGTGTCAAACTGTTGAACATGTGGTAGCAACACGCACACATCCCGGCTTTCTGCTCACATACATCATATCAACAACAACAAAAATGCAATTAACAACTATGTAGTCATAGTCTTCATTTGAAAATGGATTGGTCAAGTAAGAGGATGGTAGAAGTTATAGAGCCAATATCTGCACTTGAAAGTAGCAGCATTGTAAATGATGGTAAACGTTTTTTGCCAGACTTCTGTGCAATAATGTGACTGGGGTTGTTCAGAATGTTTTAAATTTTGTTTTGTTTATGGCGGTGTTTAATTTCTGTTCCTTCATAAGTGGGAATCTGATAAGCGTGTTAGGCCAATAAAGATTTCCATCAATTCATTTGCAGTAAATGATAATTTATTAACTGCAAGAACATTAAGTAGCCTACGCCCTTTTTATAGCTTAAACCGAAGATGATATATGTATTAGTTTTTATTAGACTTGCGATTACAATTTAGTTCTAAATCTTAAGTTTGGCTTTTGTAGATAAGAGCATTAGGATAACCAACTATAGAAAAACAAAATTGATCCACACCCTCCCTGCCCAAAAAGTCTGTCCGAATCACTTTAACAACCTGGTCAGATAAACGTACACAAGTAGGGTTAGTGTAATGCGTTTTAGCGTCCCCCAAAAGGGGAAAAGACGCTATTAGTTTTGTGTGAAATGTCTGTCCGTCAGTCCGTCCCGTTTAGATCACGTAAACTAGAAAAGATAGTGAAAATCTGACATCATGATATTTTAGTCCATTCATCTTCTGAGTCAACGGCTAGTTTTTTCTTTTCTAAAAGCGAAAAATCTAATTTTTTAAATCACTTATGCCAGCAGTTTTTCTATAAAAAAAGTTCTGTCCTACTAACTACTACATTTACCCAAAAATAAATATTTACTTTTTTAAGAGAAAAAATCTATTTAGTATATAAGTTGGACATAATTTAAAACAACAATTAATAAGTAGTTTTTTTATATTATAGCGATAACTATCACACTTGTAGAACACTGAACTAAAGGAATTTTTTTTTTACGGAAATGTTTTTTCTTTTTTTTAGGATTTGAATAAGAGATTGGCCATTTACAACAATTAGATCAATTAGATATTCATTATAAGACATCAGTTAGGCCACGTTCACATCTAACTTCACATTCAATTTCACCTATCCTTTGGTTTGTTGAACCGCTGGGGCACCACACAAGATCTATCAACCTTCTTTTTCCATTCTTCTCTGTCATTTGTCTTTGATCGAATTTAATTCTGATGTTCTTTCTGAAAATATTGAAACCTGCCTTTTTACCTGCCTGGGTGGACTACTTCGGGGGCGATTTTGAGTTTGTGTTTCCACACAAACTGTCTTTCTAACCTTGTTTTTATTGTGCGTTATGTAATAGTGTTTGTTGTATGTTGAGTGGTTACTAGTGATGGGAACTTAACTAAATTTTAAAAGTTAAACTAAAACTAAGTTTTCAACTAAACTAAAGTAGTTAAACTAAAAGTTTATCACGAAATTCCAAATATAGTTAAACTAAACTAAAGAAATTAATTAAACTATATAAACTTTTCATAAAGTTTTTCTTTTTTTGGGGGGGGGGAATTTGATTTAGGCCTAGTTAATTTATTCGACTGTAGGCCTATAGTTAGATCTAATTCTTTTAACATTGTAATATTTCTCCATAATAAAATCAGTAATAATGGAGATGATTGTGTTTCTTACATAAACTGAGGTTATAAACGTTATTGCACAATAAAAAAAGGGTAATTTAATTATTTAAAAAAAAATTATATCAACTTATTATTATATGCAAAATTTATACCGGTAAAGTTTAAAATCTCATTAAATAAAATAGATCCAAGATTTCACATTTAGATCTAGAAGCTAAACAAATTTGCTGGAATTTTATGAACCATTTGACCTATGTAACTTTTTTAGTGTAAAGTTCATGCTTTACTAACCATGCCAGTGTGTTATTCTCTTGTCTGACCATTCGACGTACAACTCACAATATGGCATATTGCTCTTGTCATTATGGACTGCACACTACAATACTATACACCAAGCCTACATGTGTCTACGTCGATCTGACCAGGTTGTTAAAATTAGTTGGACACACAGTCTATTTACTTTTTGGGCAGGGAGGGGTTGTAAATATCTGAGTGTAAAGATAGAGTGTACGCAGCTCCGAGAGCTGCGGAGTAGTTTGTCTGCAGAGTCACTTGACTTGTATTGGAGCTTAAAGGCACTACGCCTAACAGCAGAGCATCTCGCCAAGGCTCTACGGGAGGACTAATCCTTCCAATCTTGTTACCAATTGGAGTTCATCTCAGGAGTGTAAAGATAGATCTATGTACATGCTTGACTAACCATGACAGTGTTATTTTCTTCTCCGACCACACAAGATACTCAAAACACTATTGCATAACGCACAATGAAAAACACAACGCAGGCTGGTCTTGTTATCATTGACTACACACATACAGTAGGCTTACACTAGGCCTACATGTGTACGTCTGTCTTACCAAGTTGTTAAAATGAGTCGGACACACGGTCTGTTTACTTTCTGGGCAGGGAGGGTGTGGATTAAGATGTTTTTTTTTTTTTTTTCTAGAGTTGGTTATCCTAATTCTTTTAGATCAATATAGGATTAACTGTAGATTTAGAACTAGATCTCATTAATAAGTCTAGAGACTATAGTTTATTATACACGTCGGCTTTATCTATAATATTGACCTAACACGCTTATCCCACTATAAACTAACAGAAATTAAGCACCATCACGTGACTCTGAAAAAATTCGGAACAACCCCATTTATAATATTGCATAGAAGCTTTTGGCAAAAAATGTTTAACATTTTATAATACTGCTACTGCCAAGTGCAGATATTGTCTCCCATAACTTCTAACAGAATCTTACTTCAAATGCTGACAAAAAAAATAGTTAACTGCATCATTTTTTGATAATCTAAGGTTGTTGACCAGAAAATAGAGATGTGCGTTTCAACCGCTACCACAAGTTGAAAAGTTGTTGTTTTTAAATTTAAGTGAACTTTTTAGTTTGTAGCTAAAAAAATTAATTAAACTATGATTTTAACTAAACTTTTTTTTCTAATTAAATCTAGCTTTTTAGTTAACTTTTGCCCATCACTATTCTCCACATTCCTGGACACGAGCTTTCATGCCATCATGAAATAGTCTCACCATGGTTATGAATTTTCGTGGACATTCGTACTTTGACATGATCTTCCAGAGTTCTTCGCTGCTAACAGTGTCGAATGCTTTTGTTAGGTCGACATATATTGAGAAGCGGTCAGCATTTTGTTCTTGGCATTTTCCCTGGAGCTGTCTTGCCGCAAAGATCATGTCGATGGTTTCACGCTCTTTTCTGAAGCCGCACTGGCTTTCTGGTAGTAGTAGGCCTAGTGTACTGTAGCGTGTGCAGTCCATAATGACAGGACCACCCCATGTTTTTTTTCCTTGCCCGTTTAACGTGTATGCAATAGTGTTTGTTGTGTGGTCAGTGGTCAGACCAGAAAATAACACAATGGCATGGTCAAGCATGTACTTTACACTAAAATAGTTACACAGGACAAATGTTTCATAAAATTCCAATAATTTCGTTTCTATTTCTTTGGTTACTAGATCTAGATTTGAAATTCTAAATCTGTGAGATATTAAACTTTACCAGTATAAGTAAGATTTTCCGTTATATAATAAAGTTAATAATATAATTTAAACAAGTACCAAGTAAAGGTTTTAATTCAAGGCCAAAATACAAGCACACATATTTATTTAGACATCTTTTTTTTTTCAAATTTTATTGTGCATTAACGTTTATGTACGAAACATCTTCTTCATTAGTGATTTTAGAATGGATAAATATTCCTACAATGTTAAAAGAATGAGATCAAACGTAGGCAAAGAGTCGGATGGTTAGAGCTTATGTCTAGATTACACCCCAAAAAAAAGTTTAGAAAGTTTATATAGTTAGATTAATTTTCTTTAGTTTAGTTAATTATATGTTGAAATTCGTGATAAACTTTTAGTTTAACTAATTTAGTTTAAGTTGAAACTTAGTTTTAGTTTAACTTTTTAAATTTAGTTTAGCTCCCATCACTATCTAGATTTAGAGTTTAATATAGTTTTAGACGTACATTTAAATTAAATTCATTTGTTTTAATTAGGTAAAATGCATCTACTTTCACTATACATTCTTAATCTATCATTTTAAGAGTGAATTCGAGGCTCAATACTTTTATTTATTATTTTATGTTAGTATATATAATATCCCCAATATTAACCATGCTGTAGTGTCTAATGCAGCGGTTCTCAACCTTTTAAGATCGGCGACCCCTTTTTACAATCCCTCACTATGCCGCGACCCCCCACCCCACCCTCACAAACACACAGCAATAGAAGAATAGACAAAAACAATACATTTTGATAGTCTTAGGCGACCCCTGGCAAATCGTCAATCGACCCCCAAAGAGGTCGCGATCCACAGGTTGAGAACCCCTGGTCTAATGTAAGAAGCGCGCGATATCATGAATGGCTATTAAATGTACGACAAGATGGATAAAGTCACATCATTAGGGAACGAATTAATGTAAAATGCTTTTGAAACACAAATTTGTAGGTTAATTTGATTAAATAATGAAATGAATAAAGTATATTTTGTATATTAATGTGTTAAAGTACACAATCTACCTTTGCGAAGAGTAGATCTAGCCTTCGCGAGATTTTCTTCTTTGCGCATGCAGGACCTTTCGGTCTTGTCTCATGTATACATGACTAGATGACCATTCCTCTTACTAGCTTGCAACTTCATGGGTGGAACCTAAAACCTGGACCTAGTAGACACTTATCTCGAAAAAGCGTCTAACGTTTTTCCTAAAAAAAATTGACATTTGATCATTAATGTATTTCTTTAGAAAACCAAAAATACCAACTGATTGGCCACAGGAAAAACTCTGGTTTGACCGTTATAGTTTTTCTAAATATTTTTTCGGACACAGATCTTAATTTACATAGTGAAATTGCAGACAATCCTTTCATTTTTTTTTTGGCGGTGTTTTGTCATATGGAATATTTTCTATTTGGAATTAGTGGAATGACAATAGTAATCTTTTTTTTTTTTTTTTGGGGGGGGGGGGGGGAGCGCAGTCCACCAGTATGGGATAGGGCGGAGCTCCGGCGCTAAGAGTTTTCTTCCCTGTATTCCTAACTTAAAAATACATTTTTCTCTCTCACCCCCCCCCCCCAATCCACATTGCTAGCTTATATGTTAGGGTTAGTTATTTTTAGCTTAGTCTATAATTGGGGAGGGGTATAGCTAAACCTCTACCTGTTTACGCTCATAGAATTTCATAATTATGTGTGTGTGGAGAGAGAGATAAATATAGGTATTGATAGATAGAAGCAATATAGATATCTATAGATCTTTACACTCTACGTGGATTTGGTCATCTTGTCTTCTACAACATTTAATGTTTTAATCTTCTTTCTTTTAATTATGAGACTTTTGTAAGATCGCTCTGGGTCACAGCGTCTCTAAATAATATAACTTTATGTATGATAATTTTAAATTCTGACAGATTATCTTTGATCATCATTTGCGCTTTGCATTTATTACTATGCTTGTTATGATTGGATTAAATTTTCAGTACAAACAAGGTTTTGTGAAACATGTCAATAAGAAAACAGCTTATGGAGAAAACTATAATCAATATTTTCAGTTGAAATACCAATCTATAAATATAAATATAAGGCTTCAATCTGTTTCTGCCGATAATAAAGATGATAATGAAATATGGATCCACTAATACGCCTGCATATAAAACTGAAATAATAATTTATCTCGATAATAAACGTGGATATGAAAAATGTTTATCTCGATGCTAAAAACGTGAATACCAAACCTCCTTTTCATGTCAATCTAGTTCGTCAGACTTATCTCGACATTCAAATATTTTTTCTCGAGGTTTTCCATTGACTGTTAATAGGCTACGAATTAATGTGAAATCATCCTAGTGTAGGAGTCGAAGAAAGACAGACTCAGCTATTTCAAGTAATAAGCTTCGATCAAGCCCAGAGCTGGAATTCAAGCTGCTGGAATGGAAACTGAAAGATTTCAATACGTTAAAAAACAAAAAACTTCTGATCTCGGGGGGAGGGGGGGGGGGAATCGGAATTTAGTGACTGATTTTTTGCTTTAATTTTGTTTATTTTAGTTGAGATTTTAATACTAAACCATCACTTGTCCCAGCACAGCCAAGGGGTTTTTGAGTTTAAAATCCCCTACTAGGGGGTTTTGAGTTGAAAACCCCCTACCAGCGGGGTTTTGAGTTTAAAACCCCCTACCAAGGGTTTTGAGTTTAAAACCCCCTACCAGGGGTTTTTGCAGTTAAATCCCCCTCTTCTATAAAACTAAACAACAAAATGCAAACGACAATCCAAGATTCCAAGAGCACAGTTAAGGAAAATTTTGATTTTAAAGCCCCCTCCAATATTAACGATAAACCCCCTCTTCAATATAAAAAAAAAAGCAAATTACACACTCAAAATTCTATGAACGTAGCCAAATGATTTCAAGTTTAACCCCCCTTCCCCCATCTTCAGTAGGGTTTGAAGCTAAAAAATACTTCTTTAATATAAAAAAAAAGCCAATTACGCACTCAAAATGTTATGAGCATAGCTAAATGGGTTTTGACTCAGTTTTGAGTTTAAGCTCCTCTTCAGCGGGTTTTGAAGGTAAAAAAAATACCTCTTTAATATTAAAAGCAAAGCTAATTATACACTCTATAAGTGTAGTCAAAAGGGTTTTGAGTTAAAACTCCACTCCAGTAGAGTTTAATATTTAAAATACCTCTTCAATATAAAAAAAAAGCAAATTACACTCTAAAGTCTATGAGCGTTGCCAAAGGGGTTTTGAATTTAAACCAACCTCCAGCGGGGCTTGAAGCTAAAAAATACATCTTTAATGTAAAAAAAAAAAAAAAAGCCAATTACGCACTCAAAATGCTATGAGCGTTGCCAAAAGGGGTTTTGAGTTTAAACTTCCCTTCAGAGGGGTTTGATGCTAAAAAATACCTCTTCAATATAAAAAAGCAAATTACACACTAAAATTTTTTGAGCGTAGCCAAGCCAATGGGGGATATTGAGTTTAAGCCCCTCTTCTACAGATGGCTTTTTTTAAGCTTCAAACCCCTCCTGATGGTTTTGAGTTTAAAATCCCCCTACAGAGCGTTTTGATGTGGAAAACCTCTATCATCAATATAATTCTAAAGCAAACAAACAGTTACCTAATTCTATTACCGTACTAAATGGGGTTTTGAATAAAAAAAAAACAACTCCAGAGATTTTTTAGTTAACACCTCCAACAGATGATTTTGACGATAAAACTTCCTTTTTCGATATAAAATCTAAAGCAAACTACAGTCACCTAATTCCAAGAGCATATTCAAGAGAGGTTACACATTTCTACCAGTGGCGGGGCTCCATTAATAAAGTGAATAGTCATCTGCCGAAATTGAAAAGCACTAAATGTGGCTCAACAAAGATGGCTAAGACAGATTTTAAGAGTCAGTTATAGAGATTGGGTCTAATTCATGGAAATCCTATGCCGAACTGGGAGTCGACCCCTTAGTAAGATTGAGACAGAGCGTCGTATAAGGTATGCGGGACATGTTCTCTGACAAAAAGAATTACGCATAATAAGAGTTGCGATGATATCCTAGTACAACTTGGTGCCACACATTCATGGAGGTCCTCAGAGCAGGTGGGAAGAGGCTTCAGTCATTACCAGTAACAGATTTTTGTGGAAACAGCAAATGCGCCGAACGGCGAGGGAGGGTCTAAGTCAGTAAGAATAGCATATAAGTTTTCGAAATAAAACTTTTTAATAGCAGGAAAATGCACTGTAGATACCTCAGAACATGCATTTTGTTAGCTTTAAATACCAGAAATAGTGCTTGGCGGCGGTTCTCCGCCCCGCGCTAGGAGAGCTCCTAGCGCTCCCCCACACCCCTTGCTGGCAATGGCGGGGAGTCTACAATTTTCCCACTAACTTAAGGAAGAACCTATTCTAGGGCACAATAAACGTCTTCCGAAAGCATGAAGGGTCACAATGTAATAAACATTATGTACACACAAACACACATATACATACATATAAATATTTTTTCGCCGGGGGGGGGGGGAGAAAATATCCCCCCAAATCCCCCCCCCCCCCGAAAAAAATCCTGGCTACGCCCATATATATATAATTGGACTAAAGACGCTTTTTTTTGTTTTGTCTGTCAGTCTGTCTGTCCGTCATGTTAATAGCGAAAAAAAAAGACTAAAAGCTATTGAAAATCTGATTAAAATTTAATTTCCCTTCCGAAACATCGCATTAGTTTTAAGTTTCTATAATAGATTGTTCCGGATGTTTATATATTTATAGTGACAGAAAATAAGAATTCCAGATTAATCAAATACCGTTAATTAAATTTGTGGGGTGGTCTGTTAATTTAGATGTACCATAGCCTTATTGAGAGATTTTCAAACCATACTTTGGTGTTAGGAAGTTGTTTTCCTTAAAAATCGGAGCATAATATTTACGATAATTAGATTTTGTAACGTTTTTGCTAGAAAGTTTAATGTAGTGTAAGAGAGAAGTGCGATTTTACATAAATAAAGTTAAAAAATTTTTCATTAAAAATCCGGAACAGTTAATTTTCGTAAATGAGAAAATTATTTGTTTTATTTATTAGAAGAGGGATTTCAAACATTTATTAGCGTTATTAGATTTTTCATAAAAAATTCGGATCATTTTTGGCGACCATTTGTAAGAAAATTAAGGTAATGTAGGTCGATTTCTTTTTCGAAACAAAATCCGGAACATTCTTTACCAATTAAACAACTTTTATTATGTTTCAGCAAAAAAAATTAACTGTAAAATAAGTCTAAAAAGTTATTTTCAATAATCGTTTCTAGTAAATTACTTATTATTTTAAAATCCTGAACAACCTATTGTCGATATTTTTAAAAAATAAAAATTATTTGACATAAATTTGTTTAAAAGTTAAAAATACGGAACAATTGATATTGATAAACAAACTATAGTGACGTAGTGTCAAAGAATATAAGTGTAATAATATTCAATTATGCAATTTCAAACAATCTTTTGACATAATTTATTTTTTATAAAACAATATCCGGAACAACTTTATGGTTAATGATTTATAAATCAGTATAAATATTTTTTTTAGCATTTATATGCCATTTACATTTAAAAAACCGGAACAATATATTAAAGATCATGTGTTTATTGCAACGTTTAAGCATGGAAATAAAATCTAATATAAGTTAGAAGAGCAAACAAATATTTATTGGCATTGATTTGTTTTTCACAAAACTTCCGGAACAATCTATTATAGATACTTAAAACTATTGCTGAATCAAAAAATTAAAGGTTAAATCAGATTTACAATAGCCTTTAGTGTTATTTTTTAATCTAATCGTGACCAACAGACAAAACGCACAAAAATAAGCTTCTTTTATTCGAATGGGGTCACTAAACAAAAAATAAATAAAATCTGATTTTTTTAAAATGTTTAAAGAATTTAGCACCGTGTCATGTTGCGACGTTACTCTTCTGCACGAAAGTCGCTGCATAAAAAGTCCATTTAAAAAAAAATGTGCGTGATATTTACATACAAAATGCATTATTAGCCTTTATAAACAAACAGAAATGTTTTTTTTAATTTTAGCAGCTAGTTGACCAGAAAAAACACCTTTAACTATCATTTATATTTGTTGTAAACATTTCCTGTACATTTTATAAATATATTTGGTACTTGTCAACATATTGTAACATTGCCTCCCTTAAATTTACGTAATTGTATTAGAATTGGTGTATTTTTATGAAAAAATCGCTTGCATAATTAATTTCATAAATTAAACGGTTTTCTTTTAGAAAACCGAAAGTAGACTAAACTTTTCAAGCTGCATTTAATGGTGAAATAATATTGTTCATATCTCTTCTAGTTTTTGAGATCTGAGTGTGCAGATGGACAGACGGACATTTTGCACAAACCTAATAGCGGCTTTTTCCCGTTACGGGGGCCGAAAAAAAGACTATTTTCGTTCAAGCTCGTAATTTAAAACTAGATATAATAATAGTATTGGTTGTACATCTCAAACTACAACTTCACTCGAATAGGTCCTTTCTACCACTGACTGCTTTCTACCACTGACTGCTTTCTACCACTGACTGCTTTCTACCACTGACTGCTTTCTACCACTGACTGCTTTCTACCACTGACTGCTTTCTACCACTGACTGCTTTCTACCACTGACTGCTTTCTACCACTGACTGCTTTCTACCACTGACTGCTTTCTACCACTGACTGCTTTCTACCACTGACTGCTTTCTACCACTGACTGCTTTCTACCACTGACTGCTTTGTACTCCCCCATCCTTCCCTTTCTACGTCTGCAATCAAGACACACCTATCACACAGTTACGTCTTCGCTGTTTCTTTTTACCTTTTTTATTTACCTATCCCTTAGTCTGTTGGACCATTGGGGCACCATGCAAGAGTTGTCGACTGTCTGTATTCATTCCTCTCTGTCTTTTGATTAGAACCTCTTTCAATATCAGACCCATTTATCTTTTCTGTCTGCCTGTTTTTCTTTTTCCTGGTACTGTTCCCTGGAGGAAGGTCTTTAGCTTTTTTAAGATAGTTAGCAGGTCATCATGCATTAACCCTGTCTCTAATCTCATGGTTTGTGATGCGGTCTTTAAATGTGATAGCTAAGATCCTTCTGTAGCATTTCAATTACATTGCTAGGATCCTCCTCATTAGCTCTGCATTCAGCGTCCAAGACTTCCTTGCATACTCTTTTTACAAGATGAAGCATTTAAAATTCATTCAACAAAATGGATTCAACGATATCACCAATAAATGAAACAAAACAGAGACCAGCAGAGCTCACATTCAGCCAGCTGGGAGGAAATTTGTCTTCGTGTAAAGAGCATTATCCTCAGCGATGGTCAAGATTTAAGGAAAAAAGTAGAAAAAAGTGGAAAGATTTCCAGAAGAGATTCTTGGACATCATTTGTTTTCTCTCAGATCAGAATCTGGCATCGTGGGCATCACGAAAAAGTGGAAGAAGAATTTAAAGAACAAAAAATGAGGTCAATTTGTTAAAGTTAGTGGAATTACTATCCTAGTGGAATCCAGTCATAAGGAAGCATTGGGTTCGAACCAAACTTACAAAAATACACAAGAATTTATTGTAATTATGGGTGGTCATGAAAATAAATCCCACAGCAAGTAAAACAAGACAACTATTATTTTCGACTTTCTACCTGGCATCTAAAAAGTTGGATCGACCTTCAGAAACTGGACGGTAATGGATAATGAAGAAAACATGATTGTGAGTCTTTCGTCGACTTCATCGACACTAAGGATAAGCTACTGGAATCATTACAATTATTTGAGAGAGACTACGTTTCTATGGCTCAGAAATAATGGACTGCGGAGGTCAAGGCTTTGATATTGCTGTTGTCATGAAAGGTCAACACTAGGATGTCCAAAAGCGTAGTCTATAAGAAAATCCTAATGCAGAATTATCGCCTGCTTAAACCATTCTCTAAATCTGGCAGAGTTAGATGAAGTTGTAGTTAAATTTTCCGATATACTCTACCGTTTCTGTAGGGCATCGTTGAGACCTGTATTACCTTTGCTGAAAGCATGTGCTCAAACCTGGAGATTAGTGCCTAAGCTCTACGTATTTGACACAAGAAAAAGAGGCCTGGTGAAATCAATGAAGATTCTGTACCAACACACAAGAAAGAGCTACAGAGGGAAATTTATTTTTTGTTGTACCGGAGTGTTGAACAAATTATCACCAAATTTGAACACCTTAAGATGTGGCTGATGTAATGACACAAGATGCGTAGAAGTTGATGTGAATCGGGTTTTTCCTAAGTAATGTGACGAGTAAGAACAGAGTAGGATTATGAACAAGAAGAATAACGGACAAGACGCCTAAGAGGACGACGCTAGGATAGCGACGACAGAGGACTGTGCCCTTTTTATTGTTTATTAAATTGTTGAAGTTATCAGCCTGCGTTATTAAGTATATTCTTGATTCATTCTGTTGTTGTGTCATATGGACTCGCATGCACCAGTAACATATATATACTCATCAACAAAATAGACCATCAACAGATGTGGCGACCCACGACGGCCAGGGCGTCATTTTGATCTACAATCTAGTTAACTTCGTGTTCTGGATATATCTATCTACAATTCTACACTTGGCGAAGTACACTGGAGAAGTACTGGATTAACATTCGTTTATTTCTACTAGATCTACCCTACGTCTATGCTAATTATCTGGACTGCAGCTGGATTTTGGCATCTTTGTTCCAGTGGATCTAGACTTTCTATTAGAGAAAATTCGAAACCGTTACCAGCGTCTAGCTTTGTCAGCCATGTTGGATATTTTTAGATTGAACTTGGATCTATATTGACTAGATCTATATCTATTGTGTCTGAACCCAGAACTATTTCGTCCGTGTAAGTGATTTAGGGCAGTCCGTCGTCAGTATACCTCTACCTATATACCTCAAGAGTGAAGATACCTCATTTTGTCAGGTTTATCTGTTTATTGTGAGTACGGGAAGTCACCTGAGTCTACATATCTAGTATCTACAAGCTGACCGTTGGAGTCACCTTGTCAGGTTTGTTTTTCAAGCTATTAATTGACTGTTGCAGTGTTGCTGAGCTTACAATCTAATCTACACACGAGTGATGGTATACCCTACTACCACACTGCGTGACCATCTATTCAACTTGTAAAGTTGACTAATTTATATTCATCAAAAGAGAGAGTTGGACTTAGTCATTTTTTTTTACCTCTCTTGAGACAGCACCACCAGCTTGTCTCAGTATTGACTTATGTTCCTGACCTGAAGACAGAAGCCAGCACCAACAGATCATCAAGTGGAACCGGAACCTTGGAACCTGACCAGAGGACTTTATCTGAGAACCGTACCATACTGTGGCAGCACCAGGAGAGATTGGCCTAACTCAGTACTGCCTGTCGAATAGCCATTGTGGGAGCACACCTTGCCTTGCCTAAGACTAAGACAGTGGGGAACTTGTGTGGAACTGACCGTTGTAGCTCCGTGGACTGAACAAAGGGGATCTAACTAAAGATAAGTTTATTTTTTCTCTCCATTATTATTAAATTAAGTCTATTAGGGACAGTAGATCTTTGTTAAGAGCAGGTTGCCTGATAAGGGCGTCATTATAGGACACATTAGAAAGTGGACCTGCTCCATTTAATAAAGTCTCGATGATTGTTTAGATTGTCTTGTTTTGTTCGTATCCACGTACATTTTATTTTTTTTAGAAGTCAAGTGAAGTTATCTTTATTTGTCTCTTTCAGTGTATACTTCCTCTAAAAAGTCTCATCTCATTAGAATAGATTTATTTTTTTTGTGTCTTATTACGTTTATTTTACATTATTCTTATTATATATTAGTAATTTTATCTTAAGTAGATAAGGTAAGCCACGTTTAATCTAGATTATAAATTCTAGATTGTTTCCAGGTATTAACTAAATTGTTATACCTATGAGAGCCTTAGATCTATTTTATCCTGAGGACAACTGAGTCTAAGGAGTAATTATTTATATATAGATCTTTTGTCCCGATTAATTGGTTGACATTATTTTATAGATGTGTTTAAACACAGTATAATTGGTCAGAATAAAATTTTTTGTCAGTATCACTGGATTGTGATTTACTGTTGGAGGTATAATATTGATTTATCTATTTGAAGTTGTATTGAATCTAGACTAGTGACTAGAATAGTCCTAGGGGTATTTATTGGCAAGAAGTAAGTCCATTGAATTAAGTATTGAGGTATTGATATTTATTTATGTGGCCTAAAGTAAGTCCACTGAATTAAGGTGATATAAAATTTTGAGTTGTATTCAAGTATTGTGGCTGTGAGTAAGTCCACTGAGGTAATATTTGTTAATATAACATTGAGCAAAGGTATTTAAATATATATATATTACAAGAAGTATTTGAAAGTGAGTTTTTGTGAAAACTAAATTGTGATATTTAGGCCAATAGGGAGGCCATATCAAAACTATATTGAGACATTGTTTAAAATAAAATAAGCATAATGGCAACAGCTCCAAACTTTGATTATATGGAGACTTTTCGCCAGCAAATTATTGCTGAGGCTAAACAGCTAGAACTTAAAGGGAAGGACCTAACTAGCTATGTGCAGCAAATGGTGACAATAGAGAGAGATAGAATAGATAAAGAAAGAAGAGAAGAAACAGAGCGTAGAGAGAAAGAAAAGGATAGGGAAGCACAATTAATAAAAGAAGAAGCAGATAGGAAATTACAATATGATCTTGAGAAATTGAGAATTGAAGCTGAACAAAATAAACAAAAAGTTAATAGCAATAATACTAATGATAGATCTAATACTAATACTACCAATGCCCCAGACAATCACATTGAAACCAATAATTGTAATAATCACACAAACAACACTAATATTTCAAGTGATAACAACCATTGGTTGAGGAAAAAACTACAACCCTTTCAGGAGGCTAGAGATTGTATTTCAGACTACCTAAAGAGATATGAAATTAAAATGGTTAATTGTAATATAAGGGAGGAAGAGTGGTCTCAAATTTTGTTAGACTTTGTACAAGGGCAAGCTCTTACAATTTGTCAAAACCATAATCATACTGTACAAAATAGCTACCAAATTTTAAAAAAGGAATTGCTGAATGCATATGGACACAATGCCAGCACATTCAGAAAAAAATATTTTGAAAACACACCTTCCAATCAGATAGAACCACAAACCACTATAAATTTGGAAAAAGACTATTTTAATAAATGGCTGGGATTTGAGAAGATTGACAGTACCTTTGAGGGATTAAAAAATTTTATATTACTTGATAATTTTGTAGCTAAGTGTGACCCTCAATTACAATCATTTATCAAAGAAAGGAATCCCAAAGTTTTGGATGATGTTACTGAGATAATAAGAACATATAAAAATGCCTATCCCAACAACCTTTTTTCATGTAAAGATAAAAAGAATATTGATCTCATGGGATATACACAGGAAAACAATGAAAGAAGTAGAAATAGAAGTAGGGATAGCCAACATTTTAGATATAGCAATAGTAGAGATAGGTCAAACAACAGGGATGTTACATGTTATAGATGTGGGAAAAAAGGACATATGGCTATGAGATGCAGGGGAACACAAAACAGGTCAAACAGTAGGAATAATTATAATAGATCAAGTAGTACACATAATTACAATAGGACAGATAGTAGAAATAATTACAGAGCAGACAGTAGGAATAGGTACAGCAATTACAACAACAATTACAATAATAACACATACAATAGGAGTAAAAGCAGGGAATATAAAAATAGAGATTCTGACAGAGTGTTTTTTGTTAGGGAAAATAAAAACAATTTTGCTTTCTACCCAGCTTTTATTAACAATGTTCCAATAAAGGCAATCCGAGATAGTGGCTGTAACACACTCGTGGTTCGGGCTGATCTCATTGAGGCGCAATATTATAGGGGATATACAAGGAAAGTGGAGTTGGCAGATGGCAGTATAAAGGAATTTAAAGTATTTAAAGTGTTTATTGAGACACCTTTTTACACTGGCCATTGTGAGGGAGTAGCCATGCCTAACATGAGACATGATATGTTAATTGGAAACTTAACAGGTTTGAAGGAATGTTCAAGACAGGAAATTGAAGCATGGGAAAAGAAATATGAAAGGTTACAGCAGAATAGGAATACTGAAACAGATAATTACATTAGTAATATGGTAATAACCAGATCTAAGAACAAGCCAAAACAAGAAACTCAGGAACTTATTGATATGAATGATGAAATAGTTAATGGTGAAGAAGATAAAGAGAAAGAGGTTGAAATACAAGGTCAAAAACAAGACGAAACGCAAGCAGAAAAACAGAAAGATGGAACTGAAGAAATGAAAACAGAAGAATTGAAAGGAATAAACAAATTGGCTCAAGAACAAAAACAAGATAACATCATTGGGAAAACATATGACAGAATTAGTGACAGGAGAAATAATAACCCAATGGAGAAATATGTCATAGAAGAAGGAATACTATTTAGGAAAACAAAAATAAATGATAGAGAAATAAAACAATTAGTCTTACCACAAAAGTATTGGAAGGATGTCATGATTTTGTCACATGACAGTAATTTAAGTGGACATAGGGGTATAAAGAAATGTTTTAGAAATTTAGCAACTCAAGTATTTTGGCCTAAAATGAAAGGAACTATATCAAAATACATAAGATCATGTGATATGTGTCAAAGAAGGGGACTTAAGGGTAAATTAGGTAAAGCTCCATTACAGTCAATGGATGAACCAAATAAACCATTTCAAAAAATAGCAATAGACATCATAGGACCTTTAACTAAAACAGAACATAATAATAAGTACATATTGACAATAGTAGACATGTTCAGTAGATATCCTGAAGCAGTGGTATTATCCAATATAGACACAGAAAATATTATTAATGCTTTAGATCAAAAGTTCATAGTCAGACATGGGATACCAAAAACATTACTATCAGACAATGCTTCTATGTTTACATCTGAGTTATTTAAAAGATGGATATTAAAATATGGTATAGAACACATTAAATCATCGCCATTCCACCCGGAAGCCAACGGGCTTTGTGAACGCCTTAACGGTGTTATAAAAAGATCCTTAGCTAAAATTGTAGAAAATAATCAGAAAAACTGGGATCAATATATTAATTTTGTTCTATTTTCTATTAGAAATAATATTCATGAGGCAACTCAATTTTCACCATATGAGTTAGTACATGGAAGGAAACCTAGGGATGAAATACAAATTTTTAAAGAAAGTTTGATCTTAAATAAAATAGAAAAGGAAAATGACAATGAAACAGCTTTAGATTTAAAACAAATATGGGCGGAAGCTTTTGAGAATAACATGAAATATAAAGAAACAGTACATGAGAACTTAAATGAAAAAAGAAAATTAAGAACATTGGAGGTAGGAGACAAGGTATTACTTTTGGTAATTGACTTAAAAAACAAATTAGGAAAACAGTGGAAGGGTCCATTTGTTGTTACAAATAAAACAAGTGAAGTAAACTATAAGATTAATATGAATGGAAAAATAAAAACATATCATATAAATAATTTAAAGTTGTACAATGAGAGAAATGAAAATCAATTTCAAAATTTGGATACAGAAGTAAACAATGAAAATCAAACTCAAAAGTTAGATACAGAAACTGTGGAAAATGAAAATCAAGTAGATGAATGTTTAATTGTTTTAATCAATGAGGAAACTAATGAAAATGATATTAAAAATATTCCTATACTAGAAACTAAAGATAACCAAACATGGGAAAAACTGAATTTAGAAAATTTATCTCCAGAAAAAACAAAAGACATAATAAATGTAATCAGTGATTTTAAAGAAATTTTTTCCAGTTTGCCAGGAAAAACAAATATCATAAAGCATGACATAAAGTTAACTAGTGACAAACCTATTTTCATGAAGCCTTATAGGATTCCATTACACTTACAGGGAAAAGTTAAAGATGAAATAGACAACTTATTAAAACTAGGAATAATAGAACCATCCAATTCAGCTTATGCTTCACCAATAGTTATAGCAAAGAAAAAGAATGGGGATATAAGGTTATGCATAGATTATAGACAGTTAAATAAAATAACTGAATTTGATCCTTACCCTATGCCTAACATTGATGACATATTACACAAATTGTCCAATGCTAAAGTATTTACAAAATTGGATCTGACAAAAGGATATTGGCAAATTCCTTTAACCAATAGAGCTAAACCTTATACTGCATTTATCACTCCTTATGGAATATTCCAATGGAACTTTATGAGCTTTGGGCTTATAAATGCTCCAGCTACCTTTAATAGGATGATGATGTCGGTTATAGGTCATAGAAAAAATGTAATCTGTTACTTAGATGATATATGCATTTTTCATGAGGATTGGAAAGAACATTTAAAAGGAATTAGGGAGATTTTTGAGTTAATTAAACAAAATGGTCTAACAGTTCAAGCAGAAAAGGTAGAGATAGGCTTAGAAGAAATCACATTTTTAGGACATAGAGTTAAAAATAATACTATCAGTCCCATTGAAGATAATGTAAAGAAGATATTAGAAATAGAAATACCAACAACACAAAAACAGATTAAATCAATACTAGGGATGATAAACTATTATAGAAAATACATACCAAATTTAGCAGAGATAGTTGATCCATTAAACCAGTTATTAAAGAAAGGACAGCCTAGAAAAGTGACTTGTAATAGAAAGTGTGCAGAAGCTATAGAGAAAGTTAAGCATATTTTTTCTACAAATTTGATATTGAGATTACCAGATGTTTCTAAAATATTCTATGTCACTACTGATGCTTCTGGTAGTGCTATAGGAGGTTGTTTGATGCAACAGTATGATAAATTACACCCAATAATTTATGTAAGTAGGAAATTATCTGATACTGAGAAGAGATACAGTGTCATAGAGAAGGAGGCTTTAGCTGTTGTTTGGGTTGTAACTAAGTTGGAAAGCTATTTACTGGGAAACAAATTCATATTGTTATCTGATCACAGGCCTCTTAAGTTTATGCAAGAAAAAAGTATTAAAAATGGTAGATTATACAGGTGGTTTCTAATTTTACAAGAATATAATTTTCAATTGGAGGCTATTAGGGGAGAAATTAATATTGTAGCTGACATGTTGTCAAGAGTTACAGTGAGATAAACTGTTGTAAATAATGATTATTCATTTTGATTTGTTTATGCATGTATATATATGTATATGTTCTAGTCAATGGGTATGAATAAGTTGTTTATATATGGACTATATATATTTTATTTCCTTTAAAGGAAGATAACTCAGTAAAATATAAATTGGGAATTTTATTAAATCAAGGGAGATAATTATAAAATTTCAATAATTGAAGTCAAAGGTGTAAATTAAAGTAAGTATGATCATCTACAGTCATTATTTTTTTATATAATCATTATCATCCATTAGTAAAAGGCTAGGTCAGTTTGGAAATGGTAAGTGGAGAGAAAATATACTTATTGGTACCCAACAAAAAAGTTAGGTAGAATAATTTGGAAAGTTGTTTTGACACAAATATTACATTTTGTCTGACAGGAGGGGTTTGGTGTGATATGAGGCAACCACCAACGTACATATAGCCAATAACAGTATTTACTCTGAAAAACTCTGTTTTATGCCTATGGAGTCAGCAAAGGCATCTTCGTATGTGGACTATATACATGTGTATTTACTCTGAAAAACTGTTTTATGTCTGTGGAATCGACAAAGGCATCGTCGTATGGGGACTGTATACATGTCTTGATGGACTTAGTACTATTGGTTGGTGAAACTATTACACTGTACTATACTATTTTATCGTCAATGAGTGATGATTAGAACACCGCATACCAGATATTTTCTTACTAATAACTGTATTGGAACTGTATTGTTTTCTTGGTGTCAACATTCAACTACAGTGTGAACTTTGTGACATAGGAACACGGACAATTTCACCAGGGAACTGATGAAGATGGGAAACATGATGATGTCCATCAAGATCAAGATATATGTTTGTTTTGTCTTTCCCCAAAATTTTGGCCATATATATTGTACAGACATGACAGTAGGGATAGTGTTTTAGACTGAAAAAAAAAAATTGACAAAATTTTTTTTTTTTGATAAAGGGGGGAGGAAATATGTAATGACACAAGATGCGTAGAAGTTGATGTGAATCGGGTTTTTCCTAAGTAATGTGACGAGTAAGAACAGAGTAGGATTATGAACAAGAAGAATAACGGACAAGACGCCTAAGAGGACGACGCTAGGATAGCGACGACAGAGGACTGTGCCCTTTTTATTGTTTATTAAATTGTTGAAGTTATCAGCCTGCGTTATTAAGTATATTCTTGATTCATTCTGTTGTTGTGTCATATGGACTCGCATGCACCAGTAACATATATATACTCATCAACAAAATAGACCATCAACACTGATAAATTTGAATTTATGTCACATCCCAATCTTTGATCCTCAGATTGAAATAAATCTTGACATTGCTCCTAGCGAAATTAACAAAATCAAATTTCGTCTGGAGTGAAAGAGGCTTCAACGATTTATCAAAGTTTCTTCAGAAGTTCCAATTTAAAAAAAAATAAAAACCAGACGAGCACGAGTTAAAAAAAATATCGCCTTGCTAGCAAGTATTACCTTAGTGTTCAATCTTATCTTGTTGACCTTAAATAATTGAATGAGACCCCAATAGGACAATTTGTCTATTTTTCAGTACATTTTTATGATTTCAATAGATTTCCATAAGCTCCTGGAAAGTCAGGAGGCGGGGGAACCCTGTAATATAAGTAACTAGTAGACCGGCGGCGTAGCATTCACCGCTATTTTGCAGGGCCGGCCTTAGGCTACTGTAAAACCTATGCGATCGCAGTGGGCCACGCACTTTCATAGGACTCGCACTTTCATAGGACCCGCGCTAATTCTATGTGTATAAATTATTAAATTTAACCATTTTATAACTCATAACAGATTACCCGCGGCCTCCTGTCGATTTACCAGGAGCCCCTGGATATCTCCTGAAATTGCAAAATATACGAAATGGTCCTGGGAATATCCGAAAATTATTAAAATCTTTAGAAAACTCATACAAATCTCCTGAAATATATAGACGAAAATTTCATTTTGTGGTGTCATTCAATATGGAAAACGCCACGTAATTGTGGAATCTAGTGAAAGAAGCTTCTCGCACCTCAAACTAATGAAGAATTGCTTGAGGTCATTTGAAACATTTGGTAATTCTTGCTATTGAGCGGGATCTATGTAGGAAACATAATTCTTTTGATATACTGTATGACTCCGCTACACGCAAGGCTCGTGTAGTAATTTAGAGCGTAGTAAAGAATGAATAAAATGCAAAGACAAATATATTTTCTAATACAAACTCTTAATTTTCACTTATTATCCGTATCCCTTCCCAAACTGGGCCACGCGAAATCAGTTTCGCATTGGGCCCACAATGGTTAAGTCCGGCCCTGCTATTTAGTTACGGGTGAATACTACTTGTTCTCCCTCCCCCCTCATTTTTTTTCGCCTCTAAAATTACTTGGGGTAACTCTAGTCCGTCGGACTTGCAGAAATAAAAGAGTGATCTTTCGATTACTTGGTGTCCAAACTCTTGATCCATGAAGACAATTATATAAAGAGAAAATGGTTTAATTTAATAATTTATTCCTAGAATTAGCGCGGGGCCTATGAATGTGCGGGGCCCACTGCAGCCGCAAAGGTTGCAGTGGCCTAAGGCGGGCCATGTACCCATAGATTGCCAGGTCTGGAAGGGGTTCTTTACTTTTAACTAGACTTAAAAAGTAAATAATTGCAGACTTATTTACACTATAACGGATATTTAGATCTGACTATTTATAGTTGTGTTATACCCAGATTTCCAATAATAGAAAGGTCTCTCCTTAAAGTAAATAATGTAGGCAAACTGATTGTCCGACAAACGCAGGCCTCTTATTTCATTAGCGATGTTCTAGAATACCAGGTAGTTTTCCCATTTTAAAAATAGAAGCGATATTTATGAATAGCGTTGCCCATGTTGCACAATTATTCATGACTGCCTGGCTGTAGAGAGCGCTTTTGAACTGAGTCTGTAAATACATCATGTGACGTCGAATACGATTGTGACTTCTGCTCTTGTAAAAGAATGTAATCGTCTCCGACTCCGAGCGCGCGCAAAGAAAAAAAAGTTTAATTATAAATGACGCGATAAGACCCAAGGGAGATCTTTTTATGCGTCATTGATTTGTGACCTGGTGTTTAACTGATGAATATGAAGTCATAGATTTTAAGTCCCCCTTTCAGACCTTGTGGTCTATAGGGCAGATGATGTAAAGGTTATCTGATTCTGTGGCCTACGGTTAGCGAGGGTGTCATGTGGCCAGCACAACGACAAACCGCCTTACTTTTCCCCAACTAATTGTCAAGAGCGTGGGTGTGTAAGATGTGAGATTGTGTGTGTGTTTGTTTATTTTATTGGTTGGTGTGTGAATTGTTTTTATCACGGGATTTTCAAGGGGGGACAATTAGGTTTCTAGCAGTCAGTCTAGCAGATGGAGAGCTGACCTGGTCTGAGTAGTGTGCTGGTGTTTTGTGTATTTCATAAGAGTGATATAATTGTGTGTTTTATTAAGTATTAAAGTATTATCGATATTCGTGAATATAAGGAGTTAGAGTTGATGTATACTAAGTGTTCGTATTTGAGTTAAGCAAGTATTAACAAGTGTAATTGAGAATCATACCCTAGATCATCGAGCCATATGTATGTAGTAAGGAACTCAGCACCCCGAGTTCCCTTACACTAATGTTAGGTACCCATTAGAGCTGGGTGAACTCAGAGGCGCCCAAGGATCCCGAAATAAAAATCCTAGTCAGGATTCGAACCCGGGCCCCCGGTTCAGAAGCCAAGCGCTTTACCGCTCAGCCACAGCGCCTCTTAAGTCATAGATTTAATCTTATCCAATTTGGATTGGGAACATGAAGTGTCATAAAGTATAATAATACTAGAATATATATTAAGGGGAAATATCAAATTTTGGCAACTAAAAAACAAAAGTACATTTTAAATCTAGGCTGCAATATAAAACTGAACAATGAAACCTACCATGTGTTACAGTTATTACAAATGTTTATCTCCTGTGATTACTGAGCACTCAACAGTAGCACTGTAAACCTTCTCCCATATACCCCTCTCCAACTGGTCCACAAAAGGATTGGACCACAGCGCCTTGAGCATGATTTAATTGTTAAAATCACTCTCTATAAAAGCTATTTTTTAAATTGCAAAGCGAAAGAATTTTAATATTTAGGGCCAGATCTACGTGTAAATCTAGAACATAGCCTACCTATGAGCATCTATATACAGTTATACACTCATCATATCTAATTACTGAATCTGCAAAACATTTATGTGAATCTATATTCATCAACAAACAAAGACATTATTTGCATATGTTGATGGTCTATTTTGTTGATGAGTATATATATGTTACTGGTGCATGCGAGTCCATATGACACAACAACAGAATGAATCAAGAATATACTTAATAACGCAGGCTGATAACTTCAACAATTTAATAAACAATAAAAAGGGCACAGTCCTCTGTCGTCGCTAGCCTAGCGTCGTCCTCTTAGGCGTCTTGTCCGTTATTCTTCTTGTTCATAATCCTACTCTGTTCTTACTCGTCACATTACTTAGGAAAAACCCGATTCACATCAACTTCTACGCATCTTGTGTCATTACATATTTCCTCCCCCCTTTATCAAAAAAAAATTTTGTCAATTTTTTTTTTTTTTTTCAGTCTAAAACACTATCCCTACTGTCATGTCTGTACAATATATATGGCCAAAATTTTGGGGAAAGACAAAACAAACATATATCTTGATCTTGATGGACATCATCATGTTTCCCATCTTCATCAGTTCCCTGGTGAAATTGTCCATGTTCCTATGTCACAAAGTTCACACTGTAGTTGAATGTTGACACCAAGAAAACAATACAGTTCCAATACAGTTATTAGTAAGAAAATATCTGGTATGCGGTGTTCTAATCATCACTCATTGACGATAAAATAGTATAGTACAGTGTAATAGTTTCACCAACCAATAGTACTAAGTCCATCAAGACATGTATACAGTCCCCATACGACGATGCCTTTGTCGATTCCACAGACATAAAACAGTTTTTCAGAGTAAATACACATGTATATAGTCCACATACGAAGATGCCTTTGCTGACTCCATAGGCATAAAACAGAGTTTTTCAGAGTAAATACTGTTATTGGCTATATGTACGTTGGTGGTTGCCTCATATCACACCAAACCCCTCCTGTCAGACAAAATGTAATATTTGTGTCAAAACAACTTTCCAAATTATTCTACCTAACTTTTTTGTTGGGTACCAATAAGTATATTTTCTCTCCACTTACCATTTCCAAACTGACCTAGCCTTTTACTAATGGATGATAATGATTATATAAAAAAATAATGACTGTAGATGATCATACTTACTTTAATTTACACCTTTGACTTCAATTATTGAAATTTTATAATTATCTCCCTTAATTTAATAAAATTCCCAATTTATATTTTACTGAGTTATCTTCCTTTAAAGGAAATAAAATATATATAGTCCATATATAAACAACTTATTCATACCCATTGACTAGAACATATACATATATATACATGCATAAACAAATCAAAATGAATAATCATTATTTACAACAGTTTATCTCACTGTAACTCTTGACAACATGTCAGCTACAATATTAATTTCTCCCCTAATAGCCTCCAATTGAAAATTATATTCTTGTAAAATTAGAAACCACCTGTATAATCTACCATTTTTAATACTTTTTTCTTGCATAAACTTAAGAGGCCTGTGATCAGATAACAATATGAATTTGTTTCCCAGTAAATAGCTTTCCAACTTAGTTACAACCCAAACAACAGCTAAAGCCTCCTTCTCTATGACACTGTATCTCTTCTCAGTATCAGATAATTTCCTACTTACATAAATTATTGGGTGTAATTTATCATACTGTTGCATCAAACAACCTCCTATAGCACTACCAGAAGCATCAGTAGTGACATAGAATATTTTAGAAACATCCGGTAATCTCAATATTAAATTTGTAGAAAAAATATGCTTAACTTTCTCTATAGCTTCTACACACTTTCTATTACAAGTCACTTTTCTAGGCTGTCCTTTCTTTAATAACTGGTTTAATGGATCAACTATCTCTGCTAAATTTGGTATGTATTTTCTATAATAGTTTATCATCCCTAGTATTGATTTAATCTGTTTTTGTGTTGTTGGTATTTCTATTTCTAATATCTTCTTTACATTATCTTCAATGGGACTGATAGTATTATTTTTAACTCTATGTCCTAAAAATGTGATTTCTTCTAAGCCTATCTCTACCTTTTCTGCTTGAACTGTTAGACCATTTTGTTTAATTAACTCAAAAATCTCCCTAATTCCTTTTAAATGTTCTTTCCAATCCTCATGAAAAATGCATATATCATCTAAGTAACAGATTACATTTTTTCTATGACCTATAACCGACATCATCATCCTATTAAAGGTAGCTGGAGCATTTATAAGCCCAAAGCTCATAAAGTTCCATTGGAATATTCCATAAGGAGTGATAAATGCAGTATAAGGTTTAGCTCTATTGGTTAAAGGAATTTGCCAATATCCTTTTGTCAGATCCAATTTTGTAAATACTTTAGCATTGGACAATTTGTGTAATATGTCATCAATGTTAGGCATAGGGTAAGGATCAAATTCAGTTATTTTATTTAACTGTCTATAATCTATGCATAACCTTATATCCCCATTCTTTTTCTTTGCTATAACTATTGGTGAAGCATAAGCTGAATTGGATGGTTCTATTATTCCTAGTTTTAATAAGTTGTCTATTTCATCTTTAACTTTTCCCTGTAAGTGTAATGGAATCCTATAAGGCTTCATGAAAATAGGTTTGTCACTAGTTAACTTTATGTCATGCTTTATGATATTTGTTTTTCCTGGCAAACTGGAAAAAATTTCTTTAAAATCATTGATTACATTTATTATGTCTTTTGTTTTTTCTGGAGATAAATTTTCTAAATTCAGTTTTTCCCATGTTTGATTATCTTTAGTTTCTAGTATAGGAATATTTTTAATATCATTTTCATATCAATAAGTTCCTGAGTTTCTTGTTTTGGCTTGTTCTTAGATCTGGTTATTACCATATTACTAATGTAATTATCTGTTTCAGTATTCCTATTCTGCTGTAACCTTTCATATTTCTTTTCCCATGCTTCAATTTCCTGTCTTGAACATTCCTTCAAACCTGTTAAGTTTCCAATTAACATATCATGTCTCATGTTAGGCATGGCTACTCCCTCACAATGGCCAGTGTAAAAAGGTGTCTCAATAAACACTTTAAATACTTTAAATTCCTTTATACTGCCATCTGCCAACTCCACTTTCCTTGTATATCCCCTATAATATTGCGCCTCAATGAGATCAGCCCGAACCACGAGTGTGTTACAGCCACTATCTCGGATTGCCTTTATTGGAACATTGTTAATAAAAGCTGGGTAGAAAGCAAAATTGTTTTTATTTTCCCTAACAAAAAACACTCTGTCAGAATCTCCATTTTTATATTCCCTGCTTTTACTCCTATTGTATGTGTTATTATTGTAATTGTTGTTGTAATTGCTGTACCTATTCCTACTGTCTGCTCTGTAATTATTTCTACTATCTGTCCTATTGTAATTATGTGTACTACTTGATCTATTATAATTATTCCTACTGTTTGACCTGTTTTGTGTTCCCCTGCATCTCATAGCCATATGTCCTTTTTTCCCACATCTATAACATGTAACCTCCCTGTTGTTTGACCTATCTCTACTATTGCTATATCTAAAATGTTGGCTATCCCTACTTCTATTTCTACTTCTTTCATTGTTTTCCTGTGTATATCCCACTAGATCAATATTCTTTTTATCTTTACATGAAAAAAGGTTGTTGGGATAGGCATTTTTATATGTTCTTATTATCTCAGTAACATCATCCAAAACTTTGGGATTCCTTTCTTTGATAAATGATTGTAATTGCGGGTCACACTTAGCTACAAAATTATCAAGTAATATAAAATTTTTTAATCCCTCCAAGGTACTGTCAATCTTCTCAAATCCCAGCCATTTATTAAAATAGTCTTTTTCCAAATTTATAGTGGTTTGTGGTTCTATCTGATTGGAAGGTGTGTTTTCAAAATATTTTTTTCTGAATGTGCTGGCATTGTGTCCATATGCATTCAGCAATTCCTTTTTTAAAATTTGGTAGCTATTTTGTACAGTATGATTATGGTTTTGACAAATTGTAAGAGCTTGCCCTTGTACAAAGTCTAACAAAATTTGAGACCACTCTTCCTCCCTTATATTGCAATTAACCATTTTAATTTCATATCTCTTTAGGTAGTCTGAAATACAATCTCTAGCCTCCTGAAAGGGTTGTAGTTTTTTCCTCAACCAATGGTTGTTATCACTTGAAATATTAGTGTTGTTTGTGTGATTATTACTATTATTGGTTTCAATGTGATTGTCTGGGGCATTGGTAGTATTAGTATTAGATCTATCATTAGTATTATTGCTATTAACTTTTTGTTTATTTTGTTCAGCTTCAATTCTCAATTTCTCAAGATCATATTGTAATTTCCTATCTGCTTCTTCTTTTATTAATTGTGCATCTAGTTTATTCTTTTCCATTTCTATCTTATCTATTCTATCTCTCTCTATTGTCACCATTTGCTGTACATAGCTAGTTAGGTCCTTTCCTTTAAGTTCTAGCTGTTTAGCCTCAGCAATAATTTGCTGGCGAAAAGTCTCCATATAATCAAAGTTTGAAGCTGTTGCC
The DNA here is from genome assembly GCF_947242115.1 of Biomphalaria glabrata. Taxonomy (NCBI): domain Eukaryota; kingdom Metazoa; phylum Mollusca; class Gastropoda; family Planorbidae; genus Biomphalaria; species Biomphalaria glabrata. The sequence continues at coordinate 19,286,661 of NC_074717.1, forward strand.
ATTATGCTTATTTTATTTTAAACAATGTCTCAATATAGTTTTGATATGGCCTCCCTATTGGCCTAAATATCACAATTTAGTTTTCACAAAAACTCACTTTCAAATACTTCTTGTAATATATATATATATATATTTATATATTTAAATACCTTTGCTCAATGTTATATCAAGAAATATTACCTCAGTGGACTTACTCACAGCCACAATACTTGAATACAACTCAAAATTTTATATCACCTTAATTCAGTAGACTTACTTTAGACCACATAAACAAATATCAATACCTCAATACTTAATTCAATGGACTTACTTCTTGCCAATAAATACCCCTAGGACTATTCTAGTCACTAGTCTAGATTCAATACAACTTCAATACAACTTCAAATAGATAAATCAATATTATACCTCCAACAGTAAATCACAATCCAGTGATACTGACAAAAATTATTATTCTGACCAATTAGACTGTGTTTAAACACATCTATAAAATAATGTCAACCGATTAATCGGGACAAAAGATCTATATATAAATAATTACTCCTTAGACTCAGTTGTCCTCAGGATAAAATAGATCTAAGGCTCTCATAGGTATAACAATTTAGTTAATACCTGGAAACAATCTAGAATTTATAATCTAGATTAAACGTGGCTTACCTTATCTACTTAAGATAAAATTACTAATATATAATAAGAATAATGTAAAATAAACGTAATAAGACACAAAAAAAATAAATCTATTCTAATGAGATGAGACTTTTTAGAGGAAGTATACACTGAAAGAGACAAATAAAGATAACTTCACTTGACTTCTAAAAAAAAATAAAATGTACGTGGATACGAACAAAACAAGACAATCTAAACAATCATCGAGACTTTATTAAATGGAGCAGGTCCACTTTCTAATGTGTCCTATAATGACGCCCTTATCAGGCAACCTGCTCTTAACAAAGATCTACTGTCCCTAATAGACTTAATTTAATAATAATGGAGAGAAAAAATAAACTTATCTTTAGTTAGATCCCCTTTGTTCAGTCCACGGAGCTACAACGGTCAGTTCCACACAAGTTCCCCACTGACTTTGTCTTAGGCAAGGCAAGGTGTGCTCCCACAATGGCTACTCGACAGGCAGTACTGAGTTAGGCCAATCTCTCCTGGTGCTGCCACAGTATAGTACGGTTCTCAGATAAAGTCCTCTGGTAGGGTTCCAAGGTTCCGGTTCCACTTGATGATCTGTTGGTGCTGGCTTCTGTCTTCAGGTCAGGAACATAAGTCAATACTGAGACAAGCTGGTGGTGCTGTCTCAAGAGAGGTAAAAAAAAATGACTAAGTCCAACTCTCTCTTTTGATGAATATAAATTAGTCAACTTTACAAGTTGAATAGATGGTCACGCAGTGTGGTAGTAGGGTATACCATCACTCGTGTGTAGATTAGATTGTAAGCTCAGCAACACTGCAACAGTCAATTAATAGCTTGAAAAACAAACCTGACAAGGTGACTCCAACGGTCAGCTTGTAGATACTAGATATGTAGACTCAGATGACTTTCCGTACTCCCAATAAACAGATAAACCTGACAAAATGAGGTATCTTCACTCTTGAGGTATATAGGTAGAGGTATACTGACGACGGGCTGCCCTAAATCACTTCAACGGACGAAATAGTTCTGGATTCAGACACAATAGATATAGATCTAGTCAATATAGATCCAAGTTCAATCTAAAAATATCCAACATGGCTGACAAAGCTAGACGCTGGTAACGGTTTCGAATTTTCTCTAATAGAAAGTCTAGATCCACTGGAACAAAGATGCCAAAATCCAGCTGCAGTCCAGATAATTAGCACAGACGTAGGGTAGATCTAGTAGAAATAAACGAATGTTAATCCAGTACTTCTCCAGTGTACTTCGCCAAGTGTAGAATTGTAGATAGATATATCCAGAACACGAAGTTAACTAGATTGTAGATCAAAATGACGCCCTGGCCGTCGTGGGTCGCCACATCTGTTGATGGTCTATTTTGTTGATGAGTATATATATGTTACTGGTGCATGCGAGTCCATATGACACAACAACAGAATGAATCAAGAATATACTTAATAACGCAGGCTGATAACTTCAACAATTTAATAAACAATAAAAAGGGCACAGTCCTCTGTCGTCGATAGCCTAGCGTCGTCCTCTTAGGCGTCTTGTCCGTTATTCTTCTTGTTCATAATCCTACTCTGTTCTTACTCGTCACATTACTTAGGAAAAACCCGATTCACATCAACTTCTACGCATCTTGTGTCATTACACATATATCACTTTTTCTTTAAATAAAAAGCAAACCAATTTTTCCTTTTTGTAGCAACACTTTATTCCCAATAAAATAATAAATTAAAATAACAACAAGCTTTAACAGGCAAGATACAAGTATGTGTTTTGGTTACAGTCTCAGCAAAAATCTGCTCAATTCATTTAGCAACCATTCATTATGCATCAATTAAGTTGAAACAAAAAACAAAATACCAAACTAACCCACGGATAGTAGCCATATTACAACAGGAGCTATGATTCTCGGTCACATATGGTCACAGCTCTTCATTGGAGTTATACTGTCGTAAGTGTACGTCTTAGATAAATATTAACAGTTAAACCCTAACCATAACAAAACATTCGCTAGAAATAAATAAAGGATGAGTCAGCAGAGGAATATCTGCTTTAAAATGTCTAGTACAAGAGGTCAACTAAATAAAGAGAAGCAAAAGAAATCAAAACACGTAGATCTAAAGGAATCGTTATCACAGTGATGGCCCAGGACCACACACACGTAGATCTAAAGGAATCGTTACCACAGTGACGGCCCAGGACCACACACACGTAGATCTAAAGGAATCGTTACCACAGTGATGGCCTAGTGTCAGAACCACAAGCCAATAGATTTGAACTATTTTTAGCAACCAATGGTAGTAAAAACACTCATTAGGTCATCACGCGACCATGTCATTTCATAGAAAAATTAATTTGATAATTAGGAACAAAGTTTAAAGCCGTGTTATATCAGTACTTTAATTCTTTTAGAAATTTTGAAACACTATTACTTAAAAGCAAAATGGTATCGAAATGATGTTTCTGCTTGCTTTGCTAAGAGTACAATGAAATCAAATTGCATAAAATAAAAATAAGAAATAGTATTTTTTGTTTACAGAATTGATTTTCTAGCAGTTCTTTAAACATTTGTTTTATAGATATCACTTTAAAACACACACATAACAAAACATGATCATTAATACTATGGACATAGAGCATGAAAGATGAGAGTCCATTTGGAACATGTTGAAGCCAACAAGTTTATTTTGGTTGTCATCCAGGTACAGAGTAGGGATACACATTGTCAAATTGAGTAAATACAATACATAATTTAGACACATATTTTGCCACATCCAGCGCAGGCACAACCATTGTCCACCAGTGGTCGATTTTCGCCGTCTATGTCTGGAGGGGGGGATTAATAAATAAAAGCTAAACACATCATTTTTGTTTCTAACATGGCAGGAAGCATTGCTTAAGTTTGAGTTTGAATACAGTAGATCTAATTTAGACATTATAAATCTATACTTAGCAATACACTTATATAGTCATCGGACGTGCACTCCATATCCTCCAGACAATTGATCAACAGAAGCAGTGCCTGAGATCAAAACAAAAAACAGGCAGTTTTAAATATCGTGTATGTCACATGGCATACACTTTCACGGTATCACTGTCACGGTATCACTGTCACGGTATCATTATCACGGTATTACTGTCACGGTATCACTTTCATGCTGCTGTTGTTTCTATCTAGCACATCTCCTCCACTGTGTACGTGTGTGATTGATGGCCGCACTGCAAGTCTGTTGGTCACAGAATGTGTGTGTCGCTCATTTGAACAAGAAAATCGTTAAAATGAAGTCTATAAGTGGGGGCGGCATGGTGTGGAGCTAGACGCACACTAGAGCTGCATCACCCTCTCTGATATGATGTAGGTATATCAGCTTGCACATTTTCTAATAGCATTCTAAAAACTCTAATATTGATAATAGCACGTGGTCTTTAAACACTAGTATAAAAACAAGCAAGAAATGGTTCCTAACTCCACGAACTGATTTCCTTTAATGAGGCCAGCTGGTTAAACACAAGACATTCAATTGTTATTTGACCAGATCTACTTTAATTCTGCAATGATTATTAACACTGTATTACAAATATCACAAAAAGTAACAAAATATAACAAATAATTCAATATTTTGTTAATAAGGTAATAAAGCCTCTACCGAATTAAAAAAAAAATCCCATTGTAATAATGGTGACAGTACATATGACAACGAACATAGAAAAAATCTTTTGGATTAAACAAATGCATACGAAGATTCTTGTTATTAATCAGACCTGCTTCAGCAGAAGAGAATCCCAATCCTTCAATACAATGACATTTGATTGGATTTAATGAATGTCCATCTTGTAAGTGCTAGAGAATATTGGCTCATGATTTTAATTTAGTAACGTTATTTTGTCACCAAGCCTACATTTTAATGACATGTATCAGTTAGCTGGACAATAGATTAGTACAAGTACTTTTTCAACATAGCTCTTGTGTTATCATGTGTCATGTTTATGCATTATGTAATATGTATAATGTGTCATATGTTATGTATAATGTGTCACGTGTTATGCCATTTATCATGTGTTATGTCATGTGTTAATGTTTTATGTCATGTGTTATATCATGTGTCTTGAGTTGTCATGTGTTAAGCTATGGATTATGTCATGTGTTAATATGCAATGGGTTATGTCATGCGATCTGTCACGTGTTATCTGTTTATACCCTAGCTTGGTGTTAGACGTTGATAAGAAATCATTGACTGGGCCCTTACAAATGACCTTATTAGTTGTTCATTGACTGGACACTTACAAATGACCTTATTAGTTGTTCATTGACTGGGCCCTTACAGATGACCTTATTAGTTGTTCATTGACTGGACACTTACAGATGACCTTATTAGTTGTTCATTGACTGGACACTTACAGATGACCTTATTAGTTGTTCATTGACTGGACACTTACAGATGACCTTATTAGTTGTTCATTGACTGGACACTTACAAATGACCTTATTAGTTGTTCATTTACTGGACACTTAAAATTAACACATTTAGAAAATCTTATACACAGAAATACATAATAGACATAGAGCTCAAACAATTGCACCCCGATCAACGCGTTTGTGTGGCCTATTAATATGTTTAAAGAAATATTTCATAACATTGATCCTACTTTGAAAAGCTAAAATTAAAACAAAGATGTCGTCTTTCAGAGTTTTGAGCCAGTTGAGGAGAGTCGAATTTGTTTGAGATCCATCGGTCTTTTATCGAAATATTGTTGAATGTCAAAGTGAAGTAGATAGTTCTACATTAGTGAGATTCAAAAGGAATGTATCGCTGTTGAAGGGAATCTGCAGATTGGGAGTCGTCGAACTTTGGAGCAATCTGTGGAAAATAAAATAAAATCATGTCAAGATCTAAGTCACAGTCATGTCTCATTGAACAAAGTCTGTCCACTATTTGACTATCCGCTGCCGAGACAGTCATGTCTCATTGAACAAAGTCTGTCCACTATTTGACTATCCGCTGCTAAGGACAGACGTAGTCGGCGAAACGAAAATCTATATCGACCACCGGCGGACAATGGTTATGCCTACTCTGGTTGTGGCAAAATATGTAGGTCACAGCTGGGGCTGCATAGCCACGGGAAATAATGCATTTCTAATTAATCTTGGTGGTTTTGAGCTTAAAATTACCGTCAACATGGTTTTGAGTTAATACCCTCGTCTTCTATAAAAAAAAATAGTGCAAACGAGAGTCACTAAATTCCATGACCGTAGCAAAGGGGATTTGAAGTTTTAAAGTCCCTCCAATTTTTTTTTACGACAAAACCCCTTAGTCAATATAAGACAAAAGCATACAACAGTCATCAGATTCTATGAGCGTAGCCAAGAGAGATTTTATGTTATGAAACCTCCCTCCAGAGGGTTTTGAGTTTAAAAACCCCTCCAGCAGGGTTTGAAGCTAAAAATCAGTTCTTCAAATTAAAATTAAAACAAACTAGATACCTACAATTTTATGTGTAGCCAAAGGGAGGTTTTGCAATCCTCTTACTAAGCAAACTTTCTTTTAGTAGTACAATCTGTGACACGCTCTACACAAAGCAACCCACACATAAACTCTAAATAAGAACATTCATTTCAAGCTGACCACATGTATTGTATAAGCCGAGCATCATGACCTGATCAAACATTTCCCCAATCAAGGTGCGTCACTCTTCAATCATGTGATTGTGAACGCGTAGGAGGACGCTGAGAGAGGCAGGTGTGTGCACGTGAGAGAGGATGGGAGTTACTGATTAGGCATAATTTTAATTCTATTCCATAAGGAAAGAGATTAAGTAACACTTAAATAGCGGCTCCTAATTCATTCATTAAACATAATGCTTTCAAGGGCTTGATCTTTAGGACAATGTTTATTCCCATCATATAGTTGGTATGTACAAACACCTACAGGGTGTGTTCAAGAAAGTTACTCTTTAATACCAAACCTATGAGGTCAATAGTGAACAGCTCATCTATTTGACCGGGTATCACATTTTCTTTAGAATCAAAAGACGTAAGTCAAAAACTCAAGTAACAACCACACATTTCATTTAAGGCTTAAATGTTCTCACCAAGAACAATGAGTAGTTGACTATGATATCTGAACATGAACAATGAGTAGTTGACTATGCTATCTGAACATGAAAAATGAGTAGTTGACTATGCTATCTGAACATGAACAATGAGTAGTTGACTATGCTATCTGAACATGAACAATGAGTAGTTGACTATGCTATCTGAACATGAACAATGAGTAGTTGACTCTATGCTATCTGAACATGAATTAGGAATTAATATTTACAAAGTGTTTTGAGACACTCTGTCTGCGTGTACCCTCTCTCTTTTTTTTTTTTTTTGGATGATGTTGAAATTTTGAAAAATTATTTCTGTAACTGACCAAAAAAAATCCATACTTGTGCTCGGACACTCACTTCAAGACGGACTGAACATTTCAGCCTGAACTAAGATGAGAGCGACAGACTATCCGCTCAGAAAGCGAAAGCGTTTTACTTCTCGGCCATCACGCTGACAATTTTTAGATTGATGACATTGACATTTGTATTAAAAAAGGCGCCACGCTGGCATGACACTCCGACTCCGTTGTGCCAAGACTAATCTGCATATTGACATTTGTATTTAAAACTGCGCCACGCTGGCATGTATCTCCAACTTCTGCATTGAAATTATTTTAAATATTGAGGTTTTATCTTGTTTCCAGGGTTCACAATTGAAAGTAAAATAAATTTATTTGGGTAATTTCTCGAAACAATTGCAAAATTGAAAGTGAGATAACTCTCAAAGTAAAAAATGACTGAATTTTTTATTTTGCAAAATAATCTCTCTTCAACTCTTGTTTTTTACAATGTTTCTATCAACTCTGTCTGTCTGTCTGTCTGGTCTTAAGTTTGTGCATGTTATTTCTCCCACATCCAAACTCGGATTACGCTGAAATTACGCTGACAACACATGAATCAATTAAAAAAACTATTAGTTAGTGAACTATTGGTAGGCTAATAAATGATTTTGTTAGGTATTTTGAACAAGGGATAGAAATCGTACTTGTCAAATGTGATGGTATAAATTGAATTATTCCCCTCGAAGAATCTTGATCCCTGAGTGAAATTTTTTATGCATTTAAAAAATGATAATATAAACATTTATCAAGATACCTCATTCTTCCCTCACCTTTTCACAAACTCTCTAGTGCTAGGATCATAGCTCATTGAGAAAGCTAAAAGCTAAACAAATACAATTGGTAAAAATATTAGTTTGAAAAGAAATTCCGCCTGACAGAGCTATTTTGTGCTCGTATCTTATAAATTCACCGGTTTTAATCAATTGGTGTAATGATATAGAATATCAGTAATACCAAAAGCTCTCGAGTTCGAGTCGTAGTTAAAATTAAGATTTTAAATTTAGAATTTCAAAATATCTCCAACGTTCTTTGTTAGAGTAAGTTTAAATATGGACTCTGCTCTAGACAGCATAGACCTACGAACTGTGCAGATCATTGGCTCTACTCTTTACAGCATAGACGAACGAAAAGTAAAGGTCATTGTCTCTACTATTTATAGTACAGATATTTGCATAAAAGATTGGTAAATAAAATGATGAAATCATTTTCTAAAATCTCTGCAACATTCTCAAAATCTACAATTCACACCAGATTGTATTTTTGGCTTTCAAATTAATTGTTTGTTTGTTCTGCTCTTTATTCGTTTCTTCTGTTTGTATCTTTCTTAAATGGAAACAATAAAACACCGAACAATGATCCCACATAGAGAAATACTGTCTTACTCGAGCCTCTGATAGCCTGGATCAGTGGAATGGCTCAATTAGTGTCTTTGCACAAAGACAGCTAAAAAATTTGCCTTTCTTGTACCCGTTATGTTCGTTGTGCTATGGAGTCAGTATGGAGTCAGTATGGAGCGCCCTTAAAACTTTTATCCAACTCCCAGCCTTCAATTTTCCGCTTAGAACCGAACGCGTTTTTCACTCGACCACCACGCTCTCTAGAAAAATATTTACACTTATTTTTACATTTGTAGTTACAGTTTAAAAACTTTGTCACTAAGAAAACTGACATGCGACTCCAGCTTTTGAATTTAAGCGAATACAAATCTGTATAGACATAATGGTTATATCTTTATAGTCTATCTAATAAGGGTATTTTTCTTACTAAAATTTTACTAAATTTTACTAAAATTTTTCAATTTAAACCAAAAATAAAATTTCAACCAAAAGTACATAGTTTTGGCATTTAAAGTTGACTCTTAATAATTCAACAGTTACGGTACCGAAGGAATTCATATAATAAATGTTAGCTGTTCTTCAAATAATTTAACCGTCTAGAAAATTCTATTTATGATGCAATCAGATATTCTCTTTACAATTTCAAGGGTATATAAAATAAACAATAGACAAAAAATATAAATGTATTGTTGTAACCCTGCATTGCACCAGTGTGACCTAATGAACGAGGATGGAAGACTGTATGAGAAGAAAGAACAGTGTATCAAGTGATTTGGGAAAGTCTGAATTGGTGGGAGCCAAGGAACCAAGGCTGCTATGTGTTGGTACTGTTGGATAAATGCACATATTTATTTATTGAAAAACCTCGTTTAGTTGCCTGCCTTAGATTTACAATAGTATTAATGTAAACAAGTCAAAACATTTTTATTACTTCCCATGCTTCTATCGTTCATTTCATTGCTTAGGCTCTAGATCTGGTATTCAAAAAGTATTTTGTTTTTGTTTCTGTTTTTTCAATTGTATGGTTTTAACGGGTGATATTTCATTGAGCTCTCTGCTAGATGTAAGCTACATTTCGGCATCGGTATAGAGTAGAATTAGGCTTGTCTTTGAGTCCAAAGATTAATGAGGAGTGTAGAATTTCCCGTGGCTACGCAGCTCAGGCTGTGACCTACATATTTTGCCACATACAGCGCAGATAATGGAGTAAAGTGTATATTAAAGCCAAAATGCACAAAAATTAATCAGTGTTTTATTGTTAAGACCGTCGTGATTTGCGCTTACTGGTTAATTAAGATCACATGCTTGAAATGATATGCATACTAAGCGCTTATTTTGATGTGTTCATGGCTGGTTTAAATGAAAATGTATAAATCTGCTGATTGTCCAAGTCTAAAGGTATCTGTAAAGCAGGTGTGTCTGTTTATGAAAATGAATATTAAGCGAATATTGTAAGACTATTCATGAAATTAAATGTTCTTGTTTTCTTAAATGTAAAGACCAACAGAGAACCAAAACATTAATATAAACAAAACATTTCTAATGAATGAGTCAGCATAAGTACATTGTACTATAAATGTAAATAGTATGTAATTTTTATAGATAGATAGATAGATAGATAGATAGATAGATAGATAGATAGATAGATAGATAGATAGATAGATAGATAGATAGATAGATAGATAGATAGATAGATAGATAGATAGATAGATAGATAGATAGATAAATGGATAGACAGATAGATAGATGGAGAGATGGATGGATGGATAGATGGATAGATAGATAGATAGACTTACCAGGTTATTTTCCAAGATCTTCTCTGACTTTTTCTCGTTGTCCAATTCACTTGGCTTCGTCAAGTTCATCCTCGTTAATAACCGCGCGAATAATTATACCCATTAGTGTATCTATAGCAAATCTCCACATTGGGGTGCTTACGTCGACGAGATTGTTTTCGACACTCAAAGCGCTATCTGTCAAAGCAGCTACGTACTGACAGTAAGGTCCGACAAACCCTGACGGACACCTGCACCTACAGTTGCCCCAAACACTGTTAGAGACTAAAATTTTTCCGCCGTTGGCGCAGGGAATTCCGTTGCAGACTCCTACAGACCTCGCCTCGTTAGGGCACACCAGGGCGGAGACTGTGAGGAGAAAGACGGCCAGAAGAATACAATTGGAGGACTGTTTGTTGGTCAAAGACAAAAATTCACCCGATACTGACTGGATGAGAAAGTTCCTCAGAAATTCAGTTGCATGACGGGAAGATGACGGCGCACTGGCCAGGCTGTCTGTCGAATGGAAGTGTGACTGAAGGAAGCTATAGTTGGTTCTAGAATCCTGGACCATATTGTCCTTATTGAAATGCTTCAGTGACTGACCAGAGCACTGGGACGCTAAGCTCTTGCCGTGGACCTCTGGGGTGTACATTCGTCCAGATCTACAATGTTTATTAGATATCTCCATGATTATAACAATATTCTCGTCAGTAACAAAATGTTGCAAAATGTTAAAAATTAGTATTCACAATTTTTGTTTTAAATTAAGTAGTAGATAATCTTTACGTCGATCTGTTTTCGTAATCTTCTCTTTGTTTTTTTTTAGTTGTATCACGTTATTAATATTGCTTCTGTTGCGACAGATATTCCAGTAATATGACAAGAATAAGTTTCAGATAAATACTTTTTGAATGTAGACAATTTTAATTGATTTTGTTTTTCTACTATTACTATTTTTCCCCAATTCTTATTAGTAGTAGTTTTGTTTAGATCTTGGTACTTTAAACAATTTGTAATGGTTCTAGCTATTAAAAGTCCTTTCCAAAAAGTAAGGGCTCTTTAAGTTATGAATGAATCCTTGAGAACGCAGGCTGACCCCCCAATTTATAACATGGTCGCTGGTTGAAGAAACTACGCCTACTTGTCTGCCCACTCGCCACGTAACGGCGCCACACCCGCATTGCAATACTGCATTGGACACAGTGAAATGGTGACTAGGAGAAAAAAACAATTTTACCGACTTAAGTGTCTGGTGTTACAGAGATGGCGTTTGTTTTGATTACCAGGCTGACTGTTGTTCAAATTAACTACATCATCAATACAAGTCTTCAAATGTGATGGTTTGAATTTCATTCGCATAGGCCTACATTGTAACGCTGTCTTTGATAATAAACTAAATAAATTGATCTTTAATCTTTCTACTCTACAGTCTAGTTATGATGGCACAGAAAGTGTAAGTTTCCTGTCCATTTGAAAAATTCTATAAGTTTCTCAAACGTACATACATTTATAGATGCAATTAGTATGAACCATTAAGGTTTACAACCTAGTGACATCACCTATTGACATCATCTATTGACACATACACACTGTACAGTGTGAGAGAACGTGAGCAACTAGAACCACAATTTAATGTTTACCATAAACAGAACAAATAAACAAGGTTACAAAGACAGTTTGTGTGGAAACACAAACTTAAAATCGGCCCCCGAAGTGGTCCACCCAGGCAGGCTTCAATATTTTCAGAAAGAACATCCAAATGAAATTATATCAAGTTAGATGTGAACCTGGCCTAACTACTTCCCCTTTCAGACCCTGTGGTCTATAGGGCAGATGATGTAAAGTTCATCTGTTTTTGTGGCCTACGGTTAACGAGGGTGTCATGTAGCCAACACAACGACCAACCGCCTTTACTTTTCCCCAACCAATGTCAGGTACCCATTAGAGCTGGGTAGACTCAGAGGCGCCCAAGGACTCTGAAGTTGAAAATCCCAGTCTTCACCAGGATTCGAACCCGGGACCCTCGGTTAGGAAGCTAAGCTTTACCGAGCCTCTCCAGGTCTTTACATAATGTAATTGTTTTGAAAAGGCGTAATCTTTTGTTTGAATTTTTGATATAGATTCATAAACAAATGTTCAAGAAAATAAAATTGATAAGATTACTATTCGTTTTAAATTAGATCTAAGTTATAATGCATACTAATTAGCTTTTTCTCTTTAAAAAAAATGCTTGCATAACTGATTTTAAAAATGAGATTTTTCGCTTTCAGGAAAAAAAAAGTAGCCGTTGCATCAGAACTTTGAATGGTCTAAAATATTGTGATGTCGGATTTTCAATATCTTTTCTAGTTTACGAGATCTAAACGGGACGGACGGACAGACGGACAGACATTTCGCACAAAACTAATAGCGTCTTTTCCCTTTCGGGGGCCGCTAAAAATTCTGTCAAACGTATTAGAATCATTTCAATTAATGAACATTATATGAACATTTTATTTTGGAATTATTGTGTACCTTAAAGGAAGAATACAATAAGTTCAAAGGTCATTAAATGTTTTAAAAAAAGATTTCCGAACTTGAATGCCATGTTTTTCTTTGCCTTGTCTTACACTCGTATACACCTGCATGTAACGAGCTCTCATGATAAAATGATCTCTTGTAGTGTTAATCTAGAGAATTGAGCCTCGAACACTCGATAAAAGACTATCGTAAGATTTACTATAGAGTTTTTATAAACGGACTTAGCCCTGCGGGAGATAGGGGATGACCAGGCGCCAAAAATGTTCTTATACCTTGCCCCGCAGCATCCCTTTTTTTCCTGCATAGTAACCTATTTGCTTTGTCAATGAACATCTAGTTTAGCCAGTCGCGGGGGTGTGAGCAGTAATGTAGATGGAAGACCTACTTTTTTTTTGACGGCCCCTGACTGAGCATACTTGACCTCCCTAGACATTCTAGTTCTGGTACTTTGGTGTTGGTGATGACTTTGACCTCATTTCTAGACCTTTTCTTATCTTACTACAATGTACTCTCCTGCTGGATAAAGAGTAGACATTGAATACATAGAGTGAGTATCACATACACACTTCCCAACAACGCCTCACACACGCCCATACACACGCACACACACTTCTTTATTCCTTCAGTAAAATATGTGTAACGAGAAATGGGAATGGAATTTTACTTTTAAGAATCTTGAAAGGACAGTGTCTCTCTCATCGTTTATGAGATTAACCCACCCCTAGATATGGACAAATATATTAAACTAGTCGACTCACGGCGTAGCATGCATCGCTTTTTTGCAGGGCCGCCTTAGGCCACTGAAACCTATGCGGCCGCAGTGGGTCCTGCACTTTCAAAGGACACGCGCTAGTTCTAGATGTTAATTATTAAATTAAACTATTTTATAACTTATAACAGATTTCCCGCGGCCTCCTGATTTACCAGGAACTCCTGGAAATCTCCCGAAATTGCAAATATACGAAAAAGTCCTGGAAATCTCCGGAAATTATTAAAATTCTTAATTCTGGTAATTCTTGCTATTGAGCGTGATCTATGAAAGAAACAGAATTTTTATAATATACTGTATGACCTCGCTACACGCAAGTCTCTTAAAGTAGTTTTGTAAAGAATAAATAAAAAGCAAATACGAATTAGTTTTCTAATAAATACTTTTAATTTTCACTTATTATCCGTATCCCTACTCAGATTTGGACCGCGAAATTCGTTTCGTAAAGGGCCCCACAATGGTTAAGTCCGGCACTGCTATTTTAGTGACGGATGTATACAGAGTAGATTATTTGTCTTCCCCCCCCCCTTTTGTTTTTTGCTGCTAAGGTAAGTGGGGTAACTCTAGTCCGACTTGTAGCAATAAAAGAGTGATCTTTCCTTTATTCTTGGTGTCAAGACGGTTAATCCATGAAGAGAATTATTAATATACTAGCCTGACATTTACCCGCAGCCTGCGGGTCTAAGTTTGTGTTTACTACTCTAGTGGATTGGATTTAGATGTATGTTAAACTTAGCTAATGATCCTTTCAAGTTTTTTCTCTTTCGCTACGAAAATAAAATAAGTTTTGCGAAAATCGGTTTACCCGAAGCCGATACATACATATCTATTAAAAACGAAAAGAGCGATAGATTAATAGTACAACTAAAACGGGTTTTCCCGATTTGTTAAATGAATGGGATAATAAAGTGAACAATTAAATAAAATAATTTTTAGTACGCGATTATGAATGAATATAGATCTAGTCCTATCTCAACACGGCTTCGCAGCTTTCATAAACGAATGTATTAAAAATGCTTTAGAAAACCAGATTTGAATGTTAATTTGATCAAAATATAAAATGAATGGACGATAATTAGTATGTTCATGTATTAAAGTATAAAACTATCTGTGCGAAGAGAAGTTTTATCATCTTAGCGTTTTAGATCTAGCAATGGAAAGATGTGTAACATTACGGTATTGTCTAATGAAAGAATGTTCGTCAGGAAATCTGTAGTCACAGATATAAGGAACTAATTAATGTAAAAAATGCTTTTGAAACACAAAATTGAAGGTTAATTTTATTATATAATGAAATCAATGGATCTTCTTTTGTCTTTTCATGTGTCAAAGTAAAAAACTATCTGCGCAAAGTGTATTTCTTAAAATTAGATCTAGGTCTAAATCCTTTCTATCTTTTCTCATGTCAACATTGTAGACATGATCTAGATCCATAAAATACTATAGCTGTAATAGAGTTTGTCTTTTTTTTTGAGGGTCTTAAGTTTGTTTTAGGGTCACAATACATACACTACGGTCTAAGTTGGTACCCAATGAACATTTCTGCCAAGTTTTATCAAGATTGGTCAAGCGGTTTTGATTTCTATACGGGGACATACATACATACATACATACATACATACATACATACATACATACGCCAAACATTCTGCTTTATTAAATAGATATAGATAGATAGATATGAAATGCAAGCCTATTCGCTCAGACTTGATTTCGTGTTTCCTTTACTATAGATTCAATGACTATAATTTTCCACATAGGATTTACTTATATATATATGTCACAGATGCCATTATAGAATTATTTGTACATTTCACATTTAAAAGAAATATAAACCCTTGACTGAGCCTCAGGAATTACCCCACAAATCTAGACCCTTGACAGCACCTCAGGTTTTACCCAAGACGTGATTATGATGTTGCAAATCTATTGGTTGATTTGAAATTAAACAAAGACATTTTTTTAAAGAGTTAGCGCCAGAGAATTGGCGAAAGTAGAGAGAACGCCAGTCGATAAAATATTTTCATAGTAGTCAGTCGGTCTTCTAAGAGCTCTGTTTTAAAAGCCTTTGTGATATTTTGTGTTGATTGATCTGTAATTTGTACATAAGCTGTACTTACGTTTTATATTTAAATAAAGTTCCAGAGTTTTGTTTTAACAAAGAATCTTTTATTGTGATTCTAGATCGTCATTTATTCAACTATTTTTAATTCAAGTAAAATCCCCGGCATCACAACACATTGTGACATCCAGTGTTGTGACAATATACATGCCAGCTATTTTCATGTATGCTAGTGAGGGCTAAATGGCGCCTTAGTTGATCTTACAACGCTTATGAGGAGGAGTCCCCTCTGTTACGCCAAATAAAAACATTTCTTTGATTCGTGATGTTCAAGTACGGGAGAACTATTTTTGTATTAGCTAGTAGGCTACTTGGTTGTACAGTGAGTAGATATATCGTTGTATCTGACTGATAAACTTACTACCAGGGCCGACCTTAGATATTTGGAGGCTTTAGGCAAGGTGATTTGGTGACCCCAAATGAATTCTAAAAAAAAAAAACAACGAAAAAATAAATTTATGCAAATTGTTAAAACCTGGCTGTCTATATCTAAATAGAGAAATAACTGAAAAAAAATACTACTGAAATTCACATAGCCCCAGCTGCAATTCCGTAGTAGAGAGGAGTTAGACTAGCATACATAGAGTCATAGTGCTATACTATGTGTGAGAATCTTTTTCTAGTCCTGTGTGAGGCCCCAACCAGTAGGAGGCCTAGGCTGTTGCCTATATTGCCTATACCTAAAGCAGGCCCTGTTCATTCCTCAGTAATACACAGTTTTCTCTTGACCCTGAAACGCGTCCACATTTTTCAAAATCGTCTGATTGAAGTAGGAATTCACTATTTTGTGTGAAATTACTTTGTGAACTATTGGTATGGATCTTCAAAATATAAGTATTCAAATGAAATGTAAATATAATTTGCAAAAATAAAAGTGTGTGTTTTTTTTAGCGGGCCCCTAAAGGGTTAAAGACGCTATTAATTTTGTGTGGTCTGTCTGTCCGTCCGTTCCGTTTAGATCTAGTAAACTAGAAAAGTGAAAATCCGACATCATGATATTATATACCTTTCAAAGTTCTGATGCTACTCTTTTCTTTTCCGAAACTGAAAAATTTAATTTTTAAAATGAACTATGCAAGCAGGTTTTTTCTTTCATAAAATTACACCAATTTTACAACTATTCACTACTAATAGTAACAAACACGGGAGTTTTTTTAATAGGGGAGATATCACTTTGGCATATTTTTAACACATTTATGCAAACGTATAAGATTTTTTGTAAAAAAAAATATTTTTTACAAATTTATTGCTATGTTAAATAAGTTCTGTCATACTAACTAATACATTTACATAAAAAATGTTTCCTTTTTTAAAAAAAATTTTAAAAAAATTAATATGCATATAAGTGGAACATAACGTAAAAGAATAATTAGTAACAAAACATTTCAATTTAAAGTCTCCATGACAAAGTGCCACCATTTATGCACATCGAAAGCTCACACTGCTCTTATAGGTACCTGACATTAAATGAGGAAAGTAAAGGCAGTTGGTCATTGTGCTGGCTACATGACATCCTCGTAAAACCTTGGGCCACAGAAAGATGACACTTATATATCATCTGCATTATAAATCGCAAGGTCTGAAAGGCGAATTCCTTTTTTCTTTACTCTATGTTCAAAGGGAGATACGAGAGAGAATTACTACAAAATAATGAATGATTACCTCTCTTTGAATATTGATATGAATGGAGCGTCTTTTAACAGCGAATATAAAACCAAACATTTGTAACAAATGTGTAATCTTGCACTGGATGCACTACCAGTTGATCTAATGTTTCAATTCTATAATTAGTGCAGATTGCTCAGCAAACATTAGAGCTTAGAAGAACTCTAGAACGACAAAACTTAGGACAAAACTTCAGATCTCTGCACAAAGATTCTCCCGACTTCTTGATTGTGGCCAATAATTATTACATTTCTTCTATAGACCTGCGAAAGAGCCCATACATCCTATTAGGGATGATTAATTCAAGCGTAGAAATACTGTATGCTTCAGGAACAATTGTTCCTGCTAGTGACAAAAACCGAAAGTCAATAGGACCTCAAGGTGACTTACTAAACCAAAAGTCAATAGGATTTTATGATGACCTACTGAATGCGAATTTAAAATGTAAGCTTAGATTACAAGGTCACACATCGCATGATTGGCGTGTACAAACTCATGGAAACAGAAAACTTGATAATTGACTTGATAATTGACTTGATAATTGACTTGATAATTGACTTGATAATTGACTTGATAATTGACTTGATAATTGACTTGATAATTGACTTGATAATTGACTTGATAATCCACTACACTGAGGATTGAACGGATCTCTTTGTAAGACCCTTGGCTTTGTTTTTTTTTATTCAGAGAACAAAGTGTTAATCAACACAGTCGAAGCTCCGCTCTAATCGTAGTTAAAGTCATATCCTTCCTTTCGTTGTCTTAAAGGCACAGTTTGATAAAAGCTGTAGCTAATATAAAATACAAAAGAAAAATCTTATTCTGGAACAAATGCGACCTAATACAAACATACCAAGCTGCATAAAACTTTCAACAAGACATTAATCAACCAGTCGATGACCTCTAGAATTTCATTTAAAACTATCTTAAAAACATTATAGAAAATCATATACCAATTATCTATAATTACAATAAATAAATAAATGTTGGTTTAAAAATAGATTAAAGAAACTTTGTAAACAGAAATAAAACTATATAGAAAATTTAAAGAAACTAAGGCAGAAAGAGTGTATAAAAAGTATATTAAAATTAAACACATAACCTAAAAAGTAAGCAGACAGCTGCAGAGTGAATATATAAACAATGTAATATCTAAGGATAACAACAAAAACCTATGGTCTAACAACTCTAATAAAATGGAAACAACAGGCATAGTGCCATTAAAAGGAGAAGATAACTTAACACATAATGATAATGAAACTAAGCTAACATCCTAAATAAATACTTCGCATAAGCATTCTCAGCCCCAATTGACAAAGACATATTACTTAATTTGAACCAAGTAGACAAAATAGGAGATATAGAAGTACAAGAAAACCGAATAAAGCATCTGGATCTGATGGTATTCCAGCTAGATTACTCAAAGAACTAAGCAATGAGCTAGCACCAGTGTTCAAAATACTTTTTTCAGGCATCTCTTAACCAAGGCAGAGTACCAAGGGACTGGAAAGAAGCTAATGTCACCCCCTATTTAAAAAAGGAGAAAAATCTGACCCAGGAAACTACAGACCAGTATCACTTACCAGCATCACGTGTAAAATCCTAGAACACATACTATGTAGCAACATCATAAACCACTTAGACAAAAATAATGTCCTCACCCCATACCAACATGGCTTTAGGAAATATAGATCATGTGAAACACAACTAATAGGACTAATTGGTGATTTTTCTTATTGTTTAGATAATAGTGAACAAATAGATGCTATCTTATTAGATTTTTCCAAAGCTTTTGACAAAGTTCACTACCATAGTTTGCTTAAAAAATTAAAATATTTAGGCATTGATGGTCCATTGCATCAGTGGATCAAAGATTTTTCTGATAGGGAGAGAACAAACTGTAATAATTAATGGCTCTAAATCAACACCAATGACATTAAACTCAGGTGTACCTCAAGTAACAGTCTTAGGTCCACTACTATTTTTTAATTTACATAAATGATTTACCAAATTGCATTAGTTCAGGAACAAAAGTCAGATTATTTGCAGAGGATTGCATAATATATAGAACAATAAAAACAACAAAGATACAGACATTTTACAAAGAGAATTAGATGAATTACAGAAATGGGAATCAAATTGGAGCATGTGTTTCCACCCAGAAAAATGTTAGTTGTTAAGAGTAACAAAAAAACTAAAACAAATTAATTCCACTTATCTTATTTATGGCAAACCAGTAACACATACTAAAAAAGCAAAATACCTAGGTGTTATAATAAATGAAAAACTGTCATGGAATCCACATATTGATGAAACTATCAAAAAATCAAATAAAGCATTTGGGTTTATTAAAAGAAATTTCTATAAATCAAATAAGAACATAAAACTAAAATGTTATTTAACCTTGGTTAGGCCAATAATAGAAAATGCATCCTCTGTTTGGGACCCCTCAACTCAAGAAAACATTCAGAAACTGGAACAGACACAGAGCAGTGAGCAGAAGAGAGGGTCTTATCGTAAAAAAAAATCAGAGGGGGTTCTGAAATCAAAATCTACCTTAACTATGCTCTAGGAATTTGAGGATAATCGTTTGCATTTTTTTTTTTTTTTTATAGAAGAGGGAGATTTAACCGCAAAACCCTCTTGTAGGGGGTTAAAACTCAAAATTCCTTGGCTGCGCTGGGGCAAGCGATGGTTTAATATTAAAGTCACACCTAAAATAAACACCTAAATTAAACAAAATCATAGCAAAAAATCAGTTTCAAAATTCCACCCCCCCCCGGCTACGCCCATGATATAGATATATTTTTCATTCTTTACAACTTATTTGAATATGTAGCTTAAAAAAGGATAACTCTCTGTTTCTTCTTTCAATACATGAAGAAATGTAGATGAAGGGAAGCATCAAGCTAATAGAAGAAAGAGAAATTTACACATGTGTTACATCGACTACAAAAAAGCTTTCGATTCAGTTCCGCATGATTGGCTATTAAAAACCCTGGACATCCATAGAATCAACCCAAGAATAAAACAACTATTGAAAGTCTGTATGGATAATTGGAAGATAAACCTGCACCTAAATCGTGATAAACTAGGTTCTGTGCACATAAGAAGAGGTATATACCAGGGTGACTCACTATCTCCACTCTGGTTCTGCCTAGCGATTAATCCTCTATCTACATTACTCCAAGACTCTACAAACGGTTTTAGGGTTGACACTAAATGTACAAAATGTGTGTCCCACTTATTATACATGGATGATCTAAAGCTATATGCAGAAACCGAGCAAAAATTACACACCTTAATCAAAACGGTAAAATGCTTTAGTGACGATATCTGTATGTCTTTTGGCCTGGATAAGTGTGGCATCATAAGCATTAAAAAGGGCAAGGCAACGAACACCAACATTGAATTTGAAGGCATCGAGGAATTGAACTCCGCCTCTATTTATAAATATCTTGGAATAAACCAGAATGCCAAGATAAACCATAAGAAATTAAAAGAGGACTTTCTTGGCAAATATAGGCAAAGAGTTAATAAAATCCTCAACACCAAACTGTCTGGCAGTAATCTCATCACTGCAATTAACAGCTGGGCCGTCCCTGTGCTCCTTTACACGTTCGGTGTGATCAAATGGACTGACACCGACCTACATGACATTGACAGACTCACTAGAAAATTACTAACCAAGTTTCGATGTCTACACCCCAAGTCCTCCACCATAAGGTTATACCTGCCCAGGAAGGATGGGGGTCGTGGATTGCAGAACATCTTCAAATTGTGTAAGATGCAAGTTTTAAAAATACGATCAAAACTGCTCGCCTCCAGCAATAAATTAGTTTCCTTCCTACGGAAATACGACTCCGATGCAACCCCTCTGAACCTACACAATGCTGATGTCAATATCGGTTTGGACGACGCAGGGCATGAGATTCGCCAATGGGAAGAAAAAACACTCCACGGAAAATTTCCGGCTTCATTACATGGGGACAACATCGACAAGGCTGCTTCCTTAACATGGCTCAAAGCAGGTCATCTCTACCCTGAAACAGAAGGCTTTGTTACAGCAATACAGGACAGAGTAATCAGGACAAAAAATTACGAGAAGCATATCCTGAAACTCAATGTTGTCGACAAATGCCGAAAATGTGGAAATGTGTGCGAGTCGATTGAACACATTATGGCAGGATGTCCAGCCCTATCAGAATCAGCCTACCTAGGTCGCCATAACCAAGTTGCAAAGTTAATACACCAACACCTGGCTTTGACGTACAAATTGATCGGTAAGGACACTCCCCCTTATTATAAATACTCTCCGCAAGAGGTTCTCGAGTCTACTGAACATCTGCTGTACTGGGATAGGCCTATTCTGACCGACAAAACGGTAGATTTCAATCGCCCGGATCTGCTGTTCATCGATAAAAAAGAAAAAACCGCTACCATTATCGATATCGCCGTACCACTGTCTCATAATTTAAGAAAAACTGAGATAGAAAAACAAAGAAAATATGGGAACCTAGGCTTGGAGATTAAGCGTCTATGGAAATTGTCCAAAATAACAATATACCCCATTGTTATATCAACCGAGGGGATAATAACAACTGACCTCACAGACACCTTCAAGGCCCTTAACATTCCTAGGAACATCTTCGTTGCCTGTCAGAAGGCGGTACTGCTGCAGACCTGCCACATCACCAGAAAATTCCTCAGTGGAAACTGTTAAAGGGACTACGATGAATTTTGTTTCTCTTTAGCGAAACTCGACCCTGGCAGCGCCAGAGAATGACTACTCGTTCATTTCTAACATAATAATAATAATCATCTTTATTATCCGTAAGGAAATTTGTCTTACAATTTGTGCATTACACCAAACAAAAAACATTATAACTATAAGAAACCAATGTGTACATTCACACCAGACGCACTCATAATTTACATGTGACAAAGTTTATACCAGATTGTTCTTATTTAATGATTTGATTGCCAGGGGAACAAAAGAGTGTTTGTGTCTGTTTGTCTTTGCTATCGGTGTCTTGTATGGAAACCAATACAGGATTAGAGTCGGAAGTCATGTTTTTCTTTATATATTTTTTGCATTGTACAGATGTATTGTTTATTAATATGAAATTACATCATCAATCTGTAACTCTCACTGTGACTGGTGTAGAAAAAAAATCTGTACCAAAATGTAAAGTTTGTAACTCCAGAAGGCTAAGACCAGTACAACGACAGGTGTAAAAAAAAATTGTAACAGTTCTTTCTCTGTTGTGTGTATTTGTTAGGCCATATTTAAACTTGAAGAAACTTGAAAAAAAAACAATTTTAGTATGATTGCGTTATAAAAATTAACATTTACAAAATCAGATTTAAAAATAAACAACATTGAAATTTCTTAGGTCTACGACTTAGATCCGTAGCTATAATGTTCACATCACTGGCGGATCCAGGGGGGGGGGGCGGTAGGGGCGATCGCCCCCCCCCACTCGGGGGGGCGGACGAATTTTAGTATATAATTCACACAATTTGTATACAAATTTATTACTTATGTTAATAATATATACTAATTATTTATATTTCAACCTATTTTTTTTATTATTTCGCCCCCTCCTGTAGTATGTTGACCGATTTGGTGGGGTCGGGAGGGGGCAATTGTATCAATCCCGCCCCCCCCACACTTTCGAGTGGGGGGGGGCGGTCCAATTTATTTGTAGAAATCACAGCTTGCTTACAGAATCAATTAAATATCTATATGATTAAAACTTGTTATTGATATTTTAACCAATCTTTATATTATGTCGTTCCCTGTTTACCGTTTGGGGGGGGGGCGAATACCTCTACTGCCCTTCCCACCTAAACCATTTGAGTGGGGGGGGGCGGTCCTACTTTTATGGAGAAATCATAGTTTGTGAACAAAATTAGTTGAATTAATCTATAAATTTTATATTATGTCGCTCCCTTTCTGGTATCTTGGTCGATTCGGTGGGGTTGGGGGGAAGGGCGATTGCATGTACTGCCCTTCCCACTCTAGCCCTCTGAGTGGGGGGGCGGTCCTATTTTTGTGGAGAATCATAGTATGTGAACAAAATTAGTTGAATATCTATATAATATAAACTACGTATTGATATGTGAACCCATTGTATATTATGTCGTACCATACTCTAATCTCAAATTTTATCATTAGTAAATTTAAATGAAAAAGGGTTGCACCAGGTGGGAAGGGCGATATATGCAATTGCATTTCCCCCATCGGACAAACCAATACTTTTTCTTTTAGTATTATAGTTTAGAAATTACAAAATGTAAAAAATCTGCCACTAATATAATTTATATATACTATAATTAAATTCTTATATCGAGTCGCCATACTTTTTTTTTTTTATTCTTTAATGCCAAATGCAATCTTTAGCAGAAATTATTAAAGGAGCGGGGATTAATCGTTTTCATTCTACCGCCCCTCCAATTTTCAGAGTTTATGTAATTTCACATGAATTTATCATAATTATTTTAAGAAAGACTTTGCATTGGAAAAGTTAGAATTCAAACGAAATTTTGCACTATAAGAATCATGATTGAGATGATATCTAAACCGAAAACAATACATTTATAGTCGCCTTTTCCCAACCTTTACTCAATCGGATATTTTTCTAGTTAAATAAATTTGGGACTATGACTCACAACTTCTAGTACGATGTTATTGAATATTATTTATCGAATAATTTTTTTCGGTGGCGATCCTCAAAGCCAAAATCTAAATATGTGGGGTATCTTATCTTTTCAAGGAACAAATCGGTTTTATTTGCAATGTATTAAGGGCCTATAAATTCATATTAGAATATCTTTCAACTACAATATTATTCAAAAGGTCCTTTTTTTAATAGTATGAATAATGAGCTTTAGGTCAGGAGAATGCGTTTCTGCAGTGAAAAATGCCAGAAAACGCTATTGGCGTCGGGGCTTCGCCACGAACTCCATTGATGAATAATGAGCTGTAGATGTCAGGAAAATGCGTTTCTGCAGTGAAGAATGCAAGAAAACGCTTTGTCCTTTCGGGCTTCGCCCCGAACTCCATTGATGAATAATGAGCTTTAGATGTCAGGAAAATGCGCTTCTGCAGTGAAGAATGCAAAAAAACGCTTTTGTCGTCGGGGCTTCGCCCCGAACTTCATTGATGAATAATAAGCTGTAGATGTCAGGAGAATGCGTTTCTGTAGTGAAGAATAGAAGAAAATGCTTTTAACGTCGGGGCTTCGCCCCGAACTTCCTTAAATAATGATGAGCTGTAGATGTCAGGAAAATGCGCTTCTGCAGTGAAGAATGCAAAAAAACGCTTTTGTCGTCGGGGCTTCGCCCCGAACTCCATTGATGAATAATAAGCGTAGATGTCAGGAGAATGCGTTTCTGCAGTAAAGAATACAAGAATATGCTTTTAGCGTCGGGGCTTCGCCCCGAACTTCATTGATGAATAATAAGCTGTAGATGTCAGGAGAATGTGTTTCTGTAGTGAAGAATAGAAGAAAATGCTTTTAACGTCGGGGCTTCGCCCCGAACTTCCTTAAATAATGATGAGCTTTAGATGTCAGGAGAATGCGTTTCTGCAGTGAAGAATGCAAGAAAACGCTTTTGGGAACCTTATAGCGTTGCCCCACTTTTTCGCCGAAGGTTGAGAAATGCTGCTTTTTAAAATTCTCATATATATATATGTGTTTGTGTGTGTGTGTATGTGTATGTGTGTTCTGTACACACGTTTATGCATAGGGTTAGGGTTTACTGGGCGTTAGGGTTAGGGTTTGGAAAAAAATCGCCCCCCCCCCCTCCAAAGTTCTGGATCCGCTAGTGGTTCACATAGCCCCAATGTATTTTGTCTCATTTTGTAATTGTAACCAGTGGCGTCAGTAGGGTCGGTGTTACCCGTTGCGGTGAGCTTAGGGTGTCACCCCCCTCCGCTATCAACTTTATCCAAACTTTTCCCAATAAAAATTATCATTAATAATTTTTGTTGAGCCGATACAGTTAGCTGGGGTGTATGGGGTATCTAGGATGGGTAGCACCTCTAGTGGACAGGCAGTCGTACCCTCTTTATGAGGGTAGCTTGGCTCACTCTTGGTCCCCACTCGGTACCCAACTCTCACCTGTGGCTCCCAGAAGCTGTAGCATGCGCAGCGGCCACACCCCGGAAACGGCTTTGACTGGCCGGCTAAACCAGGTAGAGGGTATCTGACGTGTCCATGACACTCAGTACACTGAGGTTCTGTCAAACCTAGCCTGTGAAGTCTGGACTTGGCGGCCTGTGCGTAACGTCACAAAACTACACTAATCGGACAGAATGGCAAGTACCAGCACAGTGCTGTGGAGTACTCAAGAGCAGGACAAGACACACAGAAAGTCTCTGGTCATCCACTGCACCCAAACTTGTCCCCGGACGTCTTGACCAAATCTTGCTTCCGGAAAAGGACGGGCTTAGGGCGAGAGAGTGAGGTCGACGTGTTGCGCTAATCCTCCTCACTTTAATCCAAATTCCAGCGCAAGTCACTTGTCATCAACCCCCCAACACAACCACACCAAAGTCCTGTGGCGACAGGCAAGCAGTGAAGCGGTAGGTGTGGGCACACTGGAAGCCGTAGCTGCAACCCTGCACACAGGCGGCTCAAGCCATATGGTCGTTCCCCACTGACAGCAAAGCCCTCAGCCCCCCTGGATGACAAAGTGGTCATCATCGATTTTGCACAACTGTAAAATGAGTGGCAATTCTATTAAAAACCCCATTGTTTATGACATTTTCCGATATTTTTATATATTTTACAATGTCTATTTATTAACATCACCTTAATATGTTCATTGGTTAGACTTTTAGATGGAAACGGATAACATTAGGCTGTGTTTTTCAAACCTTGACTACCACCTAAAGGATAAAATGTACTTTGCCGCGACTTAGTCCTTGCTTAGGCGACAACTTTCCTTAGCTGACATAGAAGAAAGCTCCTGCTTGCATGCCGCCTCAGATAGAGACAGCTGGAGGTCACACACTAAGGCCGCGGGATACACATTTGAGACCAAAAGAAAATCCGCTGCCGAGGACAAACGCAGACGGCTAAAAGAAAATTTAAATCGACCACTTGCGAACAATGGTTATGCTTGCCCTGGATGTGGCAAAATATGTAGGTCACAACTGGGTCTTCGGACCCAAAGACAAGCCTTATTATCTTGTACAATTTCTACTTGTAAGAAGATTGCAGGTCAAATAAAATTCAATTAGCTAGAGGTGAATGGGCAGCATCTGAAGTGTGAGAGACTTTCAAGACAAACGAGCAGTGTTTCTCAAACTTTTTCGTTGCCCCCCCCCCCACAGGCCTGCTAAACCTTTTTTTTTTAAATAGTGCTATGTAGATAATTTTTAACTGTTTTGTGTAAACGTTAATTTATAACGGAGTGGAAAATTCCGATAATGAAGTATTTTGTTCTGAGCGCACTATTTATACTAGTTTTAAAAAAGTCGCTTAAATTAAGTCCAATAAAGATGGAAGCAGTATTGGCCAATACTATTATACAAGGGATGTTCAAGGTACATTTAGCACACGTAGGGCCTATGTCTTAAGATCATTTTTGTGTTAAGTAAGAAGCCTTGCTGCGAAAATTTTAGTTTTTGTCACAAAAATGATGTTAAACATGAGGGAACGTCCCCCCCACCCCAAAAAAAAAAAAAGGTTGAGGAAATCTGCAGTAGTTTATGCAAGTTTATAATGGGCTTGTTGTCCTAATTTCATCTCCATCTTTAGAAATACATTTTGTAGCGGATCTGTTCTGTTCACGCAAAAAACGTCAATGGTACGATGGTCGCTAGAAATAAGTTCCTACAGACGCGGGTAGACTCTAGAATCACGTTGAACTTAAAGAAGCAATAAAATGTTTTCTTTCAAAGAATCTTTTGAATCGATCTTGCTGCTCACGTAGAAAAGTTCTACTTTAATGATAAAACGACGTCACATAATTAATAATTTAATATTTCTTAAAATTTGGTAATAAATTCGCTTTTGCCTAACCAATACTAAAATATAAAACAACTATGCAAATACAACCAATTTCTGTGTTATAAATAATACTAAAATATGAAATAATTATGCAAATACAACCAATTTCTGTGTTATAACTAATACTAAAATATAAAATAATTATGCAAATACAACCAATTTCTGTGTTATAACTAATACTAAAATATGAAATAATTATGCAAATACAACCAATTTCTGTGTTATAACTAATACTAAAATATGAAATAATTATGCAAATACAACCAATTTTTGTGTTATAAAAATGACTGCCTTTGCATCCCTTTGTTATCACGTAACATTTTGGATGTATGTACCAAAGAAAATAAAGTATGTGCAATAGGACCTAAAAAAAATAGATCTACATTTGTACAGTAGCTATACCTAGACAGGTACCCCGACAAAATAGCGCGGACAAAATAGCGCGGACAAAATAGCGCGAACAAAATAGCGCCGACAAAATAGCGCCGACAAAATAGCGCCGACTAAATAGCGTGAACAAAATAGCGCCGACAAAATAGCGCGAACAAAATAGCGCCGACAAAATAGCGTGAACAAAATAGCGCCGACAAAATAGCGTGAACAAAATAGCGCCGACAAAATAGCGCTGAAAAGATATATTTCAGTCATTTTGAAAGAAATACTTTAGATATCGTAAAATATGAATAGAGCCATTTTTTAAAATGTTTTTATGATATTTTTCAATCATTTTGCAGTAAACACATTAGATATCTTAAAACAAAAATATGCAAACAGTAAGCAAAAATTATAATATGCTAAAATGAATAATTTCAAAGTATATCATTTATTTATATTCCAAAAGTGTAATTAGATAACAGGCAAAGATACCTGTCAGATTTATATATATGTGAGCTTGCGCTCCCAGAGCTATATTTTTATGTATTCTATTTTTTATAGGCTAGTGCAAAATTTATTATTTGTACTTCCGCTTTTTGTGTAGGTTAGGGTGGGGTGTATAAAAAGTGATGCCACGCTGTTTTAAAAACAGTTCAGTGTACAGTTGACCAGTGGTCAGTATAGTATGTCTGTGTGACAGCTGAAGATCTTTGTGGTCTATCGTCTAATTATTTTATTATTCTGTACCTGGGACGGCCTGCTATTATTACTGCTTTTAGCTGCTGCTATTGAGTATTACTCTGCTGTTTTAACTGCTGATTATAACTGCTATTAGATCTCACCTCTTGCTGTAGATCTAGATTCTAGAATCTAGTGTTATTTTGTTTTTGTAGTGTAGCCTTATAGTTATAGGCTTAGTGGCTTAGTTATAGTCTGTTTCTTGCTTTAGCTAGTTAGTAATTAGTTTAGTCTAGTTAGTAAGGTACTAAGACTAAGATGTTCTTGTTTTAGTGTTAGAGTTATGGGTTGGTTATAGTAGTAGAATATTGTAGATCTAGACTAGTTTATTGTAGTGTGTTTATTGTAGATCTAGTTTTAGTGTAGTAGTTTTAGTGATTTAGTTAGGTAGTTGGTTTGAATAGTTTGATCAGTTTGTGTTAGTTGGTTTAGTTTGGTTAAATGTTAGTGTTTGTAATAGCAAGGTATAGTTCAATTAGGGTTGGATTAGTATTAGTAGTGGTTAGTGTATATTATATTTTATTATTGATTTATTCTTGTATATTATATGTAAATAAACTAAAGTTTAGTTATCTTGCTTTCATTTAGTTTAGGTTACTATAGTTTAGTATGTCTGGTTACTTAGGTAACTCTAGCCCCTTGGTCGTAGACTGAGGTGTCACAGATTGAGCCCACCCAGTAGCGCTAACATCTGCCTACTGTTGGTAAATTTTAATGTTGAGCAGCTGAGAATAGGTACCACCCCACTCCGCCTGCCTGACCTGCTCACATATACACACACACACAAACACAAGCTTTCACAAAGTTAAATTGAAGGAAATGACATGTAGAAATTCCATCACTGGATTGTTTCGTACATTGGCAATATAACTGCAAGACTTCGTTCTCCAGCATTGTACCTCAGAATCTTGTTCTCAGTGTTCTCCTGTTCTCTGAGGAAGGGAGAGATTAACTTGTAGACATTGGAGTGATGACCGTCAATAGACATCTGAAATGCATGGTGCCATCCCTCCTCTGAATAGTTTGTTCAAGAGGATTGTCCTGTACTCGATCTCTGAACATTCCACAATGTTATCGGAAATCTTTGAATCACTCTGCGGTTTCGTCTCTGGCGACCAATAGAGTTGTCCTCCTAATAGTCATACACATTCCCTACAACATTTGGCCAAGGTTCATCTAGATTTTTGCAGGTGGAACAAATGAGATTAAACAAACATTTTGGTGAGATAAGTGATCGCCAGCTGAATTAATCCTGACACTCCCAAGTTCGCCTTGGGTTGATCAAAGAGAGATGCCGCAGATAAAAGAGATTACTAACTATACTCTGACACACATGTGTAACACACACATCTTCATACCTAACCTTTGAACAGGATTACCACATTTAAACATTATTGTTACATTTTTAGGAAAAAGAGATGAAATTATATGTACTCTCTTTCTCTGAAAATATGGCATACTTCTAGATCTATTAAACTTCAAGAAGATAGAGATCTCATCAAATATTGTATACTTCTAGATCTATTAAACTTCAAGAAGATAGAGATCTCATCAAATATTGTATACTTCTAGATCTATTAAACAAGAAGATAGAGATCTCATCAAATATTGTATACTTCTAGATCTATTAAACAAGAAGATAGAGATCTCATCAAATATTGTATACTTCTAGATCTATTAAACAAGAAGATAGAGATCTCATCAAATATTGTATACTTCTAGATCTATTAAACAAGAAGATAGAGATCTCATCAAATATTGTATACTTCTAGATCTATTAAACTTCAGGAAGATAGAGATCTTATCAAATATTGTATACTTCTAGATCTATTAAACTTCAGGAAGATAGAGATCTTATCAAATATTGTATACTTCTAGATCTATTAAACAAGATAGAGATCTCATCAAATATTGTATACTTCTAGATTCTATTAAACTTCAGGAAGATAGAGATCTTATCAAATATTGTATACTTCTAGATCTATTAAACTTCAGGAAGATAGAGATCTTATCAAATATTGTATATATCTAGATCTATTAAACTTCAAGAAGATAGAGATCTCAACAAATATTGTATACTTCTAGATCTATTAAACAAGAAGATAGAGATCTCATCAAATATTGTATACTTCTAGATTCTATTAAACTTCAGGAAGATAGAGATCTTATCAAATATTGTATACTTCTAGATCTATTAAACTTCAGGAAGATAGAGATCTTATCAAATATTGTATACTTCTAGATCTATTAAACTTCAGGAAGATAGAGATCTTATCAAATATTGTATACTTCTAGATCTATTAAACAAGAAGATAGAGATCTCATCAAATATTGTATACTTCTAGATCTATTAAACTTCAAGAAGATAGAGATCTCATCAAATATTGTATACTTCTAGATTCTATTAAACTTCAGGAAGATAGAGATCTTATCAAATATTGTATACTTCTAGATCTATTAAACTTCAGGAAGATAGAGATCTTATCAAATATTGTATACTTCTAGATCTATTAAACTTCAGGAAGATAGAGATCTTATCAAATATTGTATACTTCTAGATCTATTAAACAAGAAGATAGAGATCTCATCAAATATTGTATACTTCTAGATCTATTAAACTTCAAGAAAATAGAGATCTCATCAAATATTGTATACTTCTAGATTCTATTAAACTTCAGGAAGATAGAGATCTTATCAAATATTGTATACTTCTAGATCTATTAAACTTCAGGAAGATAGAGATCTTATCAAATATTGTATACTTCTAGATCTATTAAACAAGAAGATTTTAGATCTAGTCTGTCTAGTGTTAGACTTAGACTTTAATTAAGGCTTTAGATCTACTAATCATCTACTAATACTACTAATAATAACTAATAGTAATATTCTATATAGTTAGTTATACACGTAAATATATTGATCTAGAATTAGATCTAGAATCTAGATCTAGTCTAGGTCCACATTTTGAATTTAATAAACCATTTGATTTGATTTAATTGTCATTGTAAACTAGCTTTCACTTTAGATTTGGACTTAACTTAGGCATTGTAAACCTTAAACTAGATTTAGACTAGACTCCTTTAAAAACTAAAATCAAGAACAGTCATCATGAAATTGCTCTGGCTATTTATCCTAATAATCACTAAATGCACACTAGCTGAACACAGAACTAGATCTACCTTTGTCAACACTAAACTTAAAAAGGAAACAACAGTCATAATCAATCATCACACTTTAGAACAATGCAACTTCAAAAATAACCTAACATACACATCTATAACATTAAAGAAGATTACCCATCACAAATGGAAGTTCTCAATCAGACACAGAAGAAATAAATACCTATCACTGTTAATATTAATAGCAGGAGATGTAGAGTCAAATCCAGGGCCTAGATCTAAAGATAGATGCAACATCTGCAAAAAAATATGCACCCTGAAACAGAAAGCCATTCAATGTGACACCTGCGATGAATGGTACCATGCATCATGTCTCCATATGAATACACCTGTGTATTATGCCTTAGGCAACAAAGACGCATCATGGCACTGTGTACCGTGTGGGTTACCTCAGTTTACATCAGGACTGTTTGATTCCTTTGATGCGGACACTTGTAACCCATACAACATCCTAAACACCATCCCGAACCAAACTCACCAACCACAAGCCAGATCCACTCCTGTTAAACCTAAATCTACTAAAATTAATACAACAGCCTCACTAAACAAACCTACTAAAGAAGTAATACCAAAATACCTTAAAACCTTAGTTATAAATTTTCAAAGCATTAGAAACAAAACAGCAGACTTAGAAATTTTATTAGAATGTGAGAAACCAGACATAATTGCAGGAACAGAAACTTGGCTGCATCCTGAAATTTATAATGCAGAAATTTTCAATAGTAATTATGAAATTTTTAGAAAAGATAGGGCTGATAATCATGGACGAGTTCTTTTAGCAATAAAAAACACTCTTATAGCAGAAGAAATTACCTTACCTAACTCAAAAAATGTAGAATCAACATTTTGTAAAATTAATACCACCTCAACATCCCTAATAATAGGCAGCATTTACAGACCACCAAATTCTAGTTTAGAATACATGCAGGAACTATGTAATCAGATTACTACACTTAAAGAGACAAATAAAAATGCAGTTTTTTGGATTATGGGTGATTTCAACCTACCTAATATAAATTGGAAAACACTAACCATAGATAAACACCAAAACCTTAATGACATAAATGAGCTTTTCATAGAAACTTTACACAACATAAGTTTAGATCAAATCATTAAAAAGCCAACTAGATTAAACAACACATTAGATCTCTTCTTAACCAACAGACCTGGATTAGTAGTTGATTATGAAATTATCCCTGGTCTATCAGACCATGAGATCATAAAAATACACAGTCAGATAAAAGCAGTAGCCAAAACAAAACCCAAAAGAAAAATCTTACTCTGGAATAAATGTAACCTGACACAACTACACCAAGCTGCACTAAACTTTCAACAAACATTCTTATTAGAAAAAGACATTAACCAACCAGTCGATGACCTCTGGAATTTCATTAAAAACCATCTTAAAAGCATTATAGAAAATCATATACCAACTAAAGACACATCAAACAAAATAAATAAATGCTGGTTTAATAATAGACTAAAGAAGCTTTGTAAACAGAAGGTAAACCTATATAAAAAATTTAAAGAAACTAATGCAGAAAGAGTTTACAAAAAGTATATAAAAATTAAACACTTAACCCAAAAAGTAAGCAGACAGCTGCAGAGTGAATACATAAACAATGTAATATCTAAAGATAACAACAAAAACCTATGGTCATACATTAAGTCTAAGAAAATGGAAACAACAGGCATAGCGCCATTAAAAGATGAACATAACATAATACATAATGATAATGAAACTAAAGCAAACATCCTAAACAAATACTTTGCATCAGCATTCTCAGCCCCAGGAGACAAAGACATATTACTGAATTTGAACCAAGTAAACAACATAGAAGATATAGTAGTACAAGAAAATGGAATTCAAAAACTATTAGCCAACACCAAACCAAATAAAGCTTCTGGACCTGATGGTATTCCAGCTAGATTACTCAAAGAACTAAGCAATGAGCTAGCCCCAGTGTTCAAAATACTCTTTTAGGCTTCACTTAACCAGGGCAGAGTACCAAAGGACTGGAAAGAAGCTAATGTCACCCCCTATTTAAGAAAGGAGAAAAATCTGACCAAGGAAACTACAGACCAGTATCACTTACCAGCATCACATGTAAAATCCTAGAACACATAATATGTAGCAACATCATAAACCACTTAGACAAACATAATGTCCTCACACCATACCAACATGGCTTTAGGAAATATAGATCATGTGAAACACAACTAATAGGACTAATTGATGATTTTTCAAAAGGTTTAGATAATAGTGAACAAATAGATGCTATCTTACTAGATTTTTCTAAGGCTTTTGACAAAGTTCACCACCATAGTTTGCTTAAAAAATTAAAATATTTCGGCATTAATGGTCCACTGCATCAGTGGATTAAAGATTTTCTGATAGGGAGAGAACAAACTGTAATAATAAATGGCTCTAAATCAACACCGATAACAGTAAACTCAGGTGTATCTCAAGGAACAGTCTTGGGTCCACTACTATTTTTAATTTACATAAATGATTTACCAAATTGCATTAGTTCAGGAACAAAAGTCAGATTATTTGCAGACGATTGCATAATATATAGAACAATAAAAACAACACAAGACACAGATATTTTACAAAGAGAATTAGATGAATTACAGAAATGGGAATCAAATTGGAGCATGTCTTTCCACCCAGAAAAATGTCAGTTGTTAAGAGTAACAAAAAAACTAAAACAAATTAATTCCACTTATCTTATTCATGGCAAACCAGTAACACAGACTAAAAACGCAAAATACCTAGGTGTTATAATAAATGAAAAACTATCATGGAATCCACATATTAATGAAACTACAAAAAAATCAAACAAAGCATTAGGATTTATTAAAAGAAATTTCTATAAATCAAATAAGAACATAAAACTAAAATGTTATTTAACCTTGGTTAGGCCAATAATAGAATATGCATCCTCCGTTTGGGACCCCTCAACTCAAGAAAACATTAAGAAACTGGAACAGACACAAAATAGAGCAGTGAGATTCATAACAAACGAATATTCACATTTGACTAGAGTAACACCTTTAGTAAAATCACTAAATTTAGAAAGCCTTCAGAAGGCTCAAAAGTAAAGTAGCAATCATACATAAAACACTGCACCATAATCTTCAAATACAAAAACAAAATTTAATAAAATACTCTGAAAGACACAAAGATAAAGGCACATTCCTCGTCCCATATGCTTGGACAAATTTGTACAAATACTCCTTCTTCCCTAGTGCTATTAGAGCATGGAATGGGTTGCCTGAGCTAGCCAGGAAAACCAGTGACTTGGCAGAATTTAAGTCATTGGTTAATATGCATGACTAAATGCATGACGCGTAGGACGTAATCATCTTCTTTTTTGAAGTAACGTCTGTATTATATAAGATAAGATAAGATAAGATAGAGATCTCATCAAATATTGTATACTTCTAGATCTATTAAACTTCAAGAAGATAGAGATCTCAACAAATATTGTATACTTCTAGATCTATTAAACTTCAAGAAGATAGAGATCTCAACAAATATTGTATACTTCTAGATCTATTAAACCTCAGGAAGATAGAGATCTCATCAAATATGCTAATGCTGCCTAGGAGGCTCACTTACATAAATCCGGTACTTTTATACACATCATATAGAAGTCCGCTCTATTTTGTGTTGCGCTATTTTGTCGGGAAATTTCCCGCTATTTTGTCTGCGCTATTTTGTCAGGTCACCACCTAGACATATATATCTTATACTTCGGCAACATGGCCCATTAAATATCTGCTAATTATTCTTATTGGACTTATCAATGCTCAACATCAAAACTATTTGGAATACTACTTTTATTTTTTTATTTCTTAACCCTTTGACTGAAGACATACTTTACACTGTTTGATATCTCGCAGACAAATTCTAAAGCTGTCTTAAGGTTTCTCAGCTTAGTGTATAATGCTTTTAAAATAAATGCATTTTCATCATCTTATGCTCACAGTATAGAGATTTATTTTTAGACATTTGTCATTTGCACAATTCTTGGTCATATTTTAAACCATGGCTGTATGTTTTCCTAAATAATCAATTAATACCATAGTTATAAACGGTAAGTTTTAGTAGGGTGCTGGGCGTATATGATGTCATAGGCTAAATATCAGGATTTTGGACTTGAATCTGTTAAATTCCATTAACCATCCTAAATAAATGAACAAACGATTCATTGAAGTATCAACATTGTCAATTTAATGTCGTTAGCTCATTTATAAGTCTCTTTGGGAATAGAATTAGTTTAAGTCCATAAACCATTCAAAGTGTGTACATATCTCATTGTAGTATCAACATTGTCAATTTAATGACGTACATACTGTCACAGTTCTAAGTAAGTCCCTGGATTCTTTTTATGTTGAGTGCTTTGCGACTTAGTAACGAGAGTAGGCCTAGCTCCTAAAATGCGAGACATTTGGTAGCAACCTCATGGATGCTACCCGCACAATGGGATCAAACCTAGTAGGAGACGTCTGGTTAAGTCATACTTGTTCTGTGTACTTTTTGCTAGAGTGACTGCACATTATAAGACACGATACATTTCTAAATGTATCATCTTTATTAAAAATATATACACTCCCTTGGACAAATATTAAATGAGAAAGACAGAACTGAATCTGTTATATTTAATACTACATAGGTGTAGACATCGTTATTTTGTACGGTTTCATTTCACCTCTTTCAAAGGAGATCTAGAACAAATGAAACCACTGGAATGACAGAACTATTGAGATTTCAGAGAGAAGACAAACAAAACATCCCAGGAGGATGAAGACATGATACTCCATGAGTTTTGTTGATGTTCTCCATCTGCAAATAGTTCGTATGTGGCGGGGGTTTGATGGTGTTTAGCGCCAAACACTGAAACAGAATGTATGAACGTTACCCTGGTATTGATCTACGTTTTGAGGCACAGGAATGTATGCTTCACATATTTCTAAGATTGTGACTTTATACCTGGAAAAACAGCTTCGATCATTGTCAGACGTTCTCGAGTTCACCCAATGGGTACTTGACATTTGTGGGGAAAAAGTAATGGGCGGTTTGTCGTTGTGCTGGCCACATGATATCTCCGTTATATTTGGGCTACAGAAACAGAAGACCTTTACATCTTCTGACCCATAGATTGTAAGGTCTGAAATTTTCATTCGATCATAAGTATATACTTTGGTATTGTTTTACTTTTATTTTTTAATGAAGTCAATACACAGTGATGCTTTAAGCAAAACTTCAACAACAATAACAAAAACTGCAACTCAAAGTGTACCAAACAGATGGTCACCTTTCATGTTGAAGTCGTAAACTTGTCAGGTTGTAGCCAAGACTATGGACATGTGATGTTGGTCAATATTTACCCCTGCTAACAAGCTGTTAGCACCTAAAATCACTGCCGAGTTTCTTCAGATATTTAGCATTAACAATAGTTTGATATGGTGCGATACGTTTGGCGCAGCCGTTTCAACACGAGACGTTTTTGTCAGAAGGAGCGTTTTGGCGCGATATATTCTGACTATAAGTTAAGAAAAACTTAGATTTTATAATAAAGTTTATTTAACTATACTATATTACTGTATGAATATTATGAAGTCTTCTTTTTTTTTTTTTTTGAAGTAACGTCTATAATATATAAGGTGTGGAATCTGGTGAAATAAGCTTCTCGCGCCTCAAACTAATGAATAATAACTTGAGGTCAACAATTCTCGTAGTTAGATTGAAACATTTGGTAATTATTGCTATTGAGCGAGATCTATGTAGGAAATAATTTTTTTTATGATATACTGTATGACTTCGCTATACGCAAGGCTCGTAAAAAAGTTCTGTACGTAGTAAAGAATGAATAAAATCAAAGGCGAATTTATTTTCTAATACAAACTCCGTATTCCTACCAAAACTTGGCCCCGCGAAATCCGTTTCGCATAGGGCCCCACAATGATTGAGTGATCTTTTCAGACTTCTTGGTCACAACGGTTAAGTCCGGCCATGCTATTTTGTGACGTGTGAATACTACTTGTTCTCCCCCCCCCTCTTTTTTTCGTAGGGTAGCTCTAGTCCGACTTGCAAAAATAAGAGAGTGATCTTTCCTTTACTTCTTGTCCAAACTCTTGAGCTATGAAGAGAATTCTATATATATAGAGAGAAAAGATCCATTCCCATCCACCGAATTGTCATTTGACAAAGTTTTTGATTATTTCCTGAATATTTAATAAGTCAGAGTCCTACCTGAGAATACGGTTATGCCATGCCGCACTCTAATTCTAAATTAAATGCAAGTTCTACCAAGCGCACATGACTTCATTCCTTTTATGTATAGACATGTATAAAAAAAAGTATTGACATAAGATAAACCTACGTAGCAGCGACGAAACTTTTAAAAGATAACTTTATTTGAAAATAATATTTTGGATAATGTTGATTAGGAGGACATATTTTCTCTTGACGCAGATAAAGTCGAACACCTAAAGACCAGACCTACACAGAGTATATTTTAAATATATAGCTAGAGATACCAGATATTCATTATATTAGATTAACCAATTGTGTGTGTAAACGAAAAATCGAATCGATTTTGTAAATTATTTATTCATTTTTTAGCGGTCCGCAAAAGGGGGATAGACGCTATTAGTTTTTAGTGGTATCTCCATCCCTCCGTCCAACCCGTCTAGATCTCGTAAACTAGAAAAGATATTGAATAGCCGAAATATTTTAGAACTTTCTAAGTTCTGTACTTTTTTCTTTTCTGAAAGCGAAAAATTTAATTATTAAAATCAACTACGTAAGCAGTTTTTTGGATAAAAAACACCGTTTTTGCAACTATTCACTATTAATAGTAACAAACAAGGGAGTTCATTTAGTAAGGGTGA
The DNA here is from genome assembly GCF_947242115.1 of Biomphalaria glabrata. Lineage (NCBI taxonomy): Eukaryota > Metazoa > Mollusca > Gastropoda > Planorbidae > Biomphalaria > Biomphalaria glabrata. The sequence continues at coordinate 19,325,154 of NC_074717.1, forward strand.
TGACTATTTACCATATTTCTAACATATTTATGCAATCGGTTTTAGATTGTTTGTCTCAATTTTTTTTTTTACAAATGTATTGCTAAGTTAAGTAAGTTCTGTCATACTAAGTACTACATTTACAAAGAAAAGGCAAAATATTTAAAAAAAAAAAGAAAAAGTCTATTTAATATGCATATAAGAGGAACATAATTTAAAACAACAATTAATAATATTATCGCGTGTACTACATGTAACCCAAAAGTGCAATACGCTTAGGCAGAAGAAATTTATTTTCTTTATGCTTTGAATAAGAGATTAACCCTTTAGAAAACAATTAGATAATCATTAACTGACATCAGTTAGGCCAGGCTCACATCTTACTCCACCTTTACCAATCCATTGGTCTGCTGGACCGTTGTGGGGCACCCCATAAGATAAGCGAATCTTCTTTCTCGATTCCTCTCTGTCATTTGCCTTTAATAGAATTTCATTCTGAAATTCTTTCTGAAAATATTGAAACTTGCCTTTTAACCTGCTTGGGTGGACCACTTCTGGGGCCGATTTTGAGTTTGTGTTTCCCCACAAACTGTCTTTGTAACCTTGTTATGTTTGTACTATCGCATGTTCTCTACAAGGAAATGACGTTAGACACAAACACACATACAATACACAGGTCTGTCTCTTATTTCAAGAAATAAAACAATGAACATAAACTATGCGATCAAAACATTTCGTGCAAAAACGATTCGAACACAGAATTTCGGTTCCAAGGGCTTTACCCCTCAGCCACAGCATTTCAATATATTCATTTAGCGTACACTTATATTTTTTAAACAATTATTATTAACCTTATCCATACATTCAAAATTAATAACATGTTATATGTAATAAAGAGAAACTAAAAAAGATTTATTCTTCTTACAAAATTACATAAATTGGCAACACGAAAAAAAATTATGAACTGGATTACTTTAGGTAGTGAGCTAGCTACATTTGTGTACAAATGACTTGACAAATATGACCTTTTGAAAAGACTTACCTCCTCATAAGTTTTTCATTGAAAAATTATGTATTTTTTTGAAAATCTGCATGCATTGATAATCAGAAAAATTAGATGGTTCATTTTCAGAAATAGAAAAAAGTAGCCGTTGTATCAGAACTTTGAATGATCTAAAATATCATGATGTCCGATTTTCATTTTCTTTTCTAGTTTTTGAGATCAAAACTATTAACTTCTTCTCCCCTTTCGGGGGCCTCTAAAAACGTCTGTGCAAAAATTTCCTGCTTCGATTTGTTACTACACAATCATATTTCTATATCTGATGACGAGTTTTGTCTAAGTTTTTTTTTGTGCGTGATTTTAAATTTAAGTGAATATTGAAGAATCAAATGACAGTAAGAGAGAGAGAGAGAGAGAGAGAGAGAGAGAGAGAGGTCGTGAGTCAGGCACAGAGACATACAATCAGCGTAAAGAGGAAGAAAGAAATTTCAACAAAATTCTAAATCATAATTCATCCAAAAGAAAAGTTGAGAAAATTTAAGATAAAACAGACGATAGACAAGCAGATAATAAAGATAGAGAGAGAGAGAGAGAGGGAGGAGATTGAGAGATAGAGATAGAAAGAACGAAAGAATCATTAAGAAAGGCATATTTTTTTTTAAAAAAAAAGCATTATTTTTGTTAAACATATGCAACTGTCAGATAAATAAAAAAAATACAACATGTCTATTCTTGTTAAAAAGAGTTATGTGAAAGTGAAAGAGAGAAGAGAAAGAGAGAAGAATAAGAGAGAAGAGAAAGAGAGAAGAGAAAGAGAGAAGAGAAAGAGAGAAGAATAAGAGAAAAGAGAAAGAGAGAAGAATAAGAGAGAAGAGAAAGAGAGAAGAGAAAAGGAGAAGAAAAAGAGAGAAGAGAACGAGAGAAGAGAAAGAGAGAGTGACAGAGGCGAGAGGATGATGGGACTCTACGGAGTAAAGACAAGAATCAGATGCAATCGATAATGGGCATGACCAATACGTGACAAATCCTAAACGAATCCAAAAAAAAAAAATTGGGCTTTTCCAAATCTCCACCCACGTCATAAAAGACTGACCGTTCTCTCAGTGGATCACATGACTGTGTTAAACAGGCTGCTAGGACCAGGTTCACTTTGGATTCGTTCGATTATAAAAAAGAAAAAAGCAAAATAAAAAGGGACGTTCTCTTGCTTTCTTTTGTGTTTGGGTGCTATTAGTGCACAATAGTCAGGAAGGAACGGGGGTGGGGGTGTATTGGAGGGGGGGGCAACGAGAATAAAAACCATAAAGTTTAGCCGTTGCTTAGACAAACAAACTAGGAGGGAGGGGAGGGAGTGGCTTCTCTCACTGAGGGTGTGACTGAGTACTGAACGAAAATTGTTGTAAATGCATAGATGAATGCTTATATGTGTAAGTGTTCGCTTATGTGTAATAAAGTCTGTGAGTGGTGAGATATTTATGTAGCAGATAAACGTAATAAACATTGAGTGTCTTCTAACACTGAAATAATAAAATAAAATTTTATTTAATATCGAATTACTTACAATTCAAAACTATGTAATATTAAAAAACAAAAAACTTTGTAAGTACCCTAAAGACTCTAAAGAAAAACAATTTAGAGCAAAAAATCTTGATTTTATCCAATTATCTACCCTTCCCTAGACTTAAAGGCTATAAGACTGCAGTTCTCAGCCAAGGGAGACAGCAATATGTTGATAAAGAACCATAGTTTTATTTCAGTTTATCATGTCAGGTATCGATACAAGACAAATTTGTTTATGTACACTAAGATCAGACATTCACTTGAATAGCTTATTGTCAACGTGACACTTTTAAAGTGTCCATCAGTCCAAGACAGTCCAAGTGTCTAGATATGTGTTTGACTTGCCCAATGTGCCATCTTAGATGCAGGTAGAGTAACAATGCTACCAAGTTGGGTTTCATATCTTTTTCTATTGTCAATTTTTCTGTATTACGAAACCACGGCTTCATCTCTACAGTTTGTTCAATTTGTACGAAACCACGGAGTAAGCTCTGTAATATGTTCAATTTGTTAGAAGCTATAGCGTATACACTGCACTGACCCATTAAAATTGTATCTATATCACGCAAATTAAGTTATTCCAAGTTTGTAGACAAATGCCTACGTGGTCCAACCGGTCTTAATCCTATGTCTCTTAAAAGGCTTTTAGAGAGCGAATTGACGTCATTTTAAGTCATGCTCAGGATGCAGACGACCTTACGAAAGTCAAAGCACAATACATAGGTAGGTGCACTAGTTGTGCATCGAGTACCTCTCACTTTACGTAGGCATACGTGCGTTACACTTGCATCCAATGTCTCTGACATCATGTGCTTACGTAGAAACAAAACAATAATCACGTGAATGTAGTTTCTCAGTGCTGGCACCAGTAAAAAAATCCAAAGGTTAAATTTAAAGGAAAATGTATCGACATGAAGAACAGTGTTAAGCGCTGGCTGAGTGGCAGAGCACTAAGGTGACAACTGAAAGAGATTTTTTGATCGCTATTCCAAGTTTAAAGTCATAAAAAAACTAAATATTTTAGAAAGAAAATCATTATGCTATAAAATAAAACAAGCCACACGACCAACTAATCACTTTAATCCCAAATAATTTTTTGTTTGCCAATGTAGATCTCTGTGGTTCCGTAGATAAGAACTCCACTAACTTGAAAATGCTTCCAACGCAATGCGTCTCAAATAACCATTGACAACCAGTCCAACTCCTGGTCTTCACGTGTAGCTCAAATTGTGCGTCCCGCCGAAATGTTATCACTTACAGGAGAAGGGGCAAAAGGTGCCTAAACCTATAAGCTTCTGGCAGGAGGGCTCGTTAGCCTTTGCTAGCTACCCAACTAGGAGAAAGAAAACCTCTGTTGCCTTGCAGTTATACCCAAACTTGGGAAAGCTACGGAAGTCCAATCGGATGAAAAATCAGAATCCAGCTCCCTTGGGCAGCTTGCAGCACACAGTACTACACCTTGACAGAGCCTGCAATGCCGCCGCTGATCCCGAATTGTATCGGCACTTTCCGTTCCTTTGGATACATCTGCCGCGTGGATAGGATGCAGGACTGCTGTGTGGGTGATATCGTTCTGACCATAGCTAATGGCAAGGCGTTCATCTTTGTTACGTGCGCATGTTTGTGTAAATGTGGAACGGTGCGATAACGTGTTGAAAGGAGAGGGGAACAAAAATGGAGAAATAGAAACGAAATAGTGTTCTTGTGTTCATGGACATTAAATGAGTTATAAACGATGACGTTGTTGCTTTAGTGTTAATGTACTGTTCATCATCATCATCATCATCAAACTCCATTAGAGTGAGGGCTTGAGAGGCTCAAATCCTCTCTTGCAAAAGCCCTGGACAGAAACCCTGCTGTCTTGCGTAGTGCATGAATGTCGCCATACAGGTCGAGAATTTTGGGTTTTCCAGACCTGTCGAGACGGAGATCAGCAAGTCTGGGGCAGTCAAACAGAATATGAGGCACGGTTTCCTCTTCTTCCCCGCAGCGAGGGCACCGTGAATCGAAATTTGGCCATAGCCGCGAGAAATATGAGCCAACAGGACAGTGGCCTGTCCTGCACTGTGCTATAATAGCTTGCTCAGGCCTGGACAGCCTCCACCACGGGGAAGTGCGGTCAGGGCGCCTCATGCGCTCCCAGACTCCACGGTCTTTTTGGGACTTGTCCCAGCACTCAAATCACTTTTCCATTTCTGTTTTTTGTATTATAGCCAGGGCTTGATGAAAGCTTACAGCCTGATCAGTGGGTGGAATTTGCCCTCCCTGGTGGGCCAAAGAGTCTGCGATTGTGTTGCCAGTCACACCTATGTGACTCGGTACCCACTGCATTATTACAGGGGTGCCATAGCGTTGTTTGATGTTATGTGAAGCCATGATGACAGTGTTGATATTGGGGGGCCATGGTCCGGGGCTTTGCAAAGCATGTAGTACAGATTTTGAGTCAGTGACCACAACAATCTGTGTTGCCCTCAAATGTCCCTCGCCGAGTTGAGAGTCAATGACTTTTAAGGCTTCACAGACTGCCATGGTCTCCGCATCAAAACTGCAAACACTACCACATGGTCCAAAGATTTTGACTGTGTGAGAGCCAAGAAAGTCGATGTAGGCTCCATAGCCTGCTCTTCCAGAATCTATTGATGCCGATCCATCAGTGTATGCAAAAATAGCACTGGGCTTGAAGGTATTAATGGTCTCCAGAGCTAGGATTTGAAGGTCGTTAGATGAACGGCTTTGCTGAGTGGCATTAGGGTCTACTAATTTCAAGCGTATGTCTGGGGTTGTTGGGCGACACCAAGGGGGAAGGGGATGAAAGCGCTGAATGTTTTGTCGGTTGGTGGAGAGGCCAGCTTCACCAGATAGTCTAGTGGCGTGATGCATAAAAGACTGCATCTGGATACGTCTTCTGCATCTCCAACCATCCACTAGTTTTCTAGCTGGGAGGTATTCATCCAGCATTTTATACCGCTCATAGCAGGTCAGTACTGACCTTTCCCTCCTAAGGGTTAGTGGAGCTATATTAGCCATTATTTCAGCCGCATTCACTGGACTTGTCCTAAAGGTTCCACAGACAAATCTTAGTGCTTGGGACTGTATTTTATCAAGTTGTTCAAGAGCAGTCCTAGAGCCATAAATTTGCACAGGTAGGCTGTAGTCTATCTGTGATCGGACTGCTCCTAATTACAGGGATCGGAGCATGTCTGCTCGGGCTCCCCATTTCGTGGATGCCAGCTTCCGCACAATGCAAAGTTTCCCTGAGGCCTTTCTTACAACATCCTGGATGTGCTCACACATTTTTAGTTTGCGATCTAAAGTTACACCAAGGTACTTGGGTAGCTTTTCCATGCTGAGAGCCACTCCGTTGAGGGAGAGCTGGAAAGGTTGCCCGAGAATGCCAGTCCCAAGCGTGAACAGAGAATAGACCGTCTTGGAGGTGTTTATTTCTAGCCTCCATTTTTGTGTGTATGAGCAGAGCGTATGGAGGTCCTCCTGTAGCACTTTTTGTATAGAGGATGCGCTCCTTCCGGATTTCCAAAGGACAATATCATCAGCATATAGCAGCTTTTGGCATTTTAGCTGAGCCGGTATGTCATTTATGAAGGCCGTGAAAAGGGCACATGACAGGACGAGCCCTGGGGGAGGCCGTGCTCGAGGGTCATTTCCCCTGAGACTTCTCCGTACATCCTTGTTCTTATTGTACGCTCTTGTAGGAAGTCTCTAATCCAGTAATATATCCGTCCCCGCACCCCCACGGCTCTTATCTTATGAAGCAAACCAGGCCGCCATACTTTATCATATGCCTGTTTTAAGTCAATGAAGACTGCGTATGTGCTTTCGGTCCTTTGGAATCCATCTGCTACGCTCTGCACAAAGATGTTGACTTGGTCTATAGCGGACATTCCAGCCCTGAAACAAGCCTGTTCTGGAGCTATAAGACGGGCACTCTCAAGGTACCAAACCAGACGCTCATTTACCATTTTTTCAGCCATCATTCCCACACAAGATGTGAGTGAGATGGGCCTGTAGCCCTCAGCAGTGGAAGCATCTTTTCCCTTTTTTTGGTATAGGAATAATGGTGGCACGTTTCCAGGCCCTGGGCAGATGACCATCTGCCCAGGTTCTATTTACTAATGCCAAGAGCACGGCCCTTCCTTTCCCCCCTACATGTTTAAGCATTTCGGGGGTAATACCATCCGGCCCGGGAGCCTTTTTAAGCTGGCATTTCCTTCTGGCAGCATTAAGCTCGCCTATCGAGAATGGGGAGTTCATCGTTCCCTCAGCACTTTCGGTCTGTGGTTCCTTTCGGTCTTTTTTTTCATCAGCTTTGCGAGCTTTATCAATGGCTTTGGACATTGGGGACTTCTTGGCAGCCTTGTTGATCTTGGCAAAATATTTGTTCAACAAGGTGGCAATTTTCTTTTTCGATGAAATGGTTACCCCACTCGGTGAAGATAATGGGGTTGCTGTTTTCGTACGCCCAGCATTTTCGAGATTTCTCAGAAGACTCCAAGCCTTAGAGCTATCCCTTAGGTTTAACCTTGCACAGGTGTTGGTCCAACGTTCTCGTTTTTCCCTGTTAACAGACGTTTTGACTAGTAGGCTGAGTCTGTTGTATTTCTGCCTGAGTGTTGGATTGTTTGGGTTCTTTTGGACCTTTTTGTATGCCCTTCTCCGAGCCATAACAAGTTTGTTGATTTCAGCCAAAAGTTTTTGAATTTTTTACAAGGGTAAGTTCGAGGAATAAACTTTTTAGCCATGCCCAGGATAGCTGTTGTTATTTGACGGTACACAAGGTCGACAGAGCTAGACTCTACATGGATTTTTTCAAGGGCATTGTTGACAGCTGTCTCGTATCCTTTCCAATTAGCCTTACTATAGCACCACTTTCGTGGTTCTTTAGTGGTCTAGGTGTTCATTTTAGAAAGAGTGGCAGTCAGTAATATTGGAAGGTGGTCACTACCAATATCGCCTAGTACTTGATAAGTTATGACAGATTCCAAATTAGCAGAGACTAAAGAAAGATCTGGTCGTGATAGTGAACCATTGCTAGCATGCAGAAGAGTAGGAGGAGAGTGTTTATTTTGCAAAAGAAAAAGGTTAGTAGAATTGCACAGGTCATGAACTTTTTTACCAGACAGATCAGTGTCATCATAGCCCCAGGAAGGTGAATGGGCATTTAGATCTCCAGCTATGATAGTGTCTACAGTTATTGTTTCTCTGACATCTAAAGCCAGTTCTTGTTTTGGTGGATTGTTCAAAGAGTCTCATCTTAGAAAGGAACGTAATAAGTGGCGCCCAACGTAAAGGTAAAACCTACGTAGTCCTTTATACATAGTTTATCTCCTGTCAACAGACAGTAGAGATATTAAAGTCTAGATCTAACGACAGGAGACTATTCCATTCGATTAGTAGCAATAGAAAATGGCGGACAAGGCTGAGGTAGCAGCGCTGAAAGAAGAAGGGAGGTTATTGGAGCTTGAAGGGGCTGAACTAAGAAAATACGTGCAAGAAAGGTTGGTGGAGAGGGAGAGATTAGCGATGGAAAGAGAAAAAGAAAAGGAAAGATTAGCGATGGAAAGAGAAAAAGAAAAGCAAAGATTAGCGATGGAGGACAAAAGAGAAAGAGAAAAAGAAAAGGAAAGATTAGCGATGGAAAGAGAAAAAGAAAAGGAAAGATTAGCGATGGAAAGAGAAAAAGAAAAGCAAAGATTAGCGATGGAAAGAGAAAAAGAAAAGGAAAGATTAGCGATGGAAAGAGAAAAAGAAAAGCAAAGATTAGCGATGGAGGACAAAAGAGAAAGAGAAAAAGAAAAGGAGAGATTAGCGATGGAAAGAGAAAACGAAAAGGAGAGATTAGCAATGGAGGACAAAAGAGAAAGAGAAAAAGAAAAAGAAAGATTGGCTATGAAGGAAAAGAAAGAAAACGAAAAGATAGCCATTGAAAGGGAAAAGAAAAACGAATTAGTGGCCATTGAAAGAGAAAGATTGGCGTTTGAAAAAATAAACTGGCAAAATATAAAGTTTTGATATTCAACGAAGACAAAATGGACATTGACATTTTCCTGAAAAGGTTCGAAATAGAAATGAGAGAACTGGAATACCCTGAAGACGAATGGTCATTTTTATTATCTAGATCATTTACAGCGGAGGTGCCGTCAAAAATATGTATGTACCAGGATAACTATAGTGTTGTGAAAGAACAACTACTTCGAACTTTCGGGAAAACAGAAGCTTTCTATCGCCAACAGTTTGTCAATTGTGAATTAGAACCAGAGGATGACCCGCAGACATTCCTGGACAGAATGAGCAGCCATTTCGATAACTGGATAGAAACTGCGGAGGTAGAAAAAAACCTTTGACAGTCTAAAGACATTTCTCATGCTGGACAAAGTGATTTACGAGTGTCAAGAGGAATTAAAAATATTTCTATTGGAGAGGAAACCGAAATCCATAGAAGACATAGTAAGACTGATAAGGGCTTATAAAGTGGCACATCCCGATAAGAAATTATCTAGTGGCAGTGATATAGAAGAAATAGTTGCATTTAACAGAACAGGTGAGACACAGAATAACTCTCACAGAACAAGGGAGACACAGGATAGACATTATAGACGAGGTACATATGAAAGACAAAATGTTAACCGCAACGGAAGATATCAAGGAAACAAACAGGAAAGAAAGGACTGGGAGAAAGGTAGAATAGAGCAAGGCTTATCATTGTCATCTGATACTGGAACATTGGAGATTTTTCAGACATTCGTAGGAAACTAGGCAGTCAAGACCATCACGGATACAGGAAGCACTATTATTGGAGTGAATAAGAAATTAGTGGAAGACCATGAATATACAGGCGAATCTAGGAAGTGTGTTATGTTTAACGGGAATATTGTACAATTACCGATTGCTAAAGTTAGTATAGACACACCGTATTTTAAAGGGACATTGGAAGCTTGTGTTGTAGATCAGGGTGAGATAGATTTAATTATTGGGAACATTCATGGGGTGAAAATATGTTCAGTAAGGGAGATTGAGAATTGGAAGAAATAGTATGGGATAAAGTCTACTCAATGTAGAAATGGGGAGGTGAAAGAAGACATAAGATCCCATACATCAGATGACATGGGTAGCAGAGAGCACGAGAAGAAAGAGTTAACAGATAAGGTAGAAAGCAATGCAATTGGAATGGGTCCAAATCAAAGTAAAGTAAGGCAATCAGTGGTACAGGGAAAGCGATATAAACCCACAGACAAATCCATGCATCTTATGCTTTAATTGTGGGAGAAGGGGGCATACTAGAAGACAGTGTCAACAGTTAAGCAGAGTTAAGGAATTAAGGTACAATAGTGGAGAGGTGTATACGGGAAAAGAGGGGGATAGTAGCAGGCTAGAAAACAGTACAGCTAGATCATTCGGTAGTGGGATCACAATGGGACATCATAGCAGGCTGGAAAACAGTACAGCTAGATCATTCTGTAGTGGGATCACAATGGGACATCATAGCAGGCTGGAAAACAGTACAGCTAGATCATTCTGTAGTGGGATCACAATGGCACATCATTGCAAAGGAGGGAAGCGGAAAGGATGGCATGTCAATAATGTTAGAATTATATAGATAGGATTAGAAAAGGTGGGAATGATGGATACTAATTATTGTTCTATTCTACAATGAATAAATATATGTGTAATGAATTGGATATTGTTATTACATATGCATATAGTTTAAGGCTATTATTTTATAGAAGTTTAAGTAAAGGCTACATAGGAAAGGTAAAAGAGTATAAGTAGTGAAAAGTAGATACGTAGATTTTGCACAATGTATTTATTTTTGTGTGATTTTGTTTGATTATAATTATTAAAATTACATTTGTAAGAAAATTATCGAAATGGTGTGATAGAAACGTCAAGACTAGAATCATTCTATAGGCCTGACGATACTAAGAGTTAAATAGCATTGGGTTAAATCTATGGTATTAGGAGTTTTGTGAGTCAGATTGTTGGGGGTACAAAATGCATGGAGCAAGGTGGACTTTGTTTGTGAACTATTTGATGGCAGCTGGAATGAGGGTGTTTTGTACAGGCATAAAATTATGAGTGGGGAGTTGTATAAATGAAATGTGATACAATTCTATTTAGCAAATCATTGATAGATATATGTTAACAGAAGTTGTTTCAATTGCACATAATAACAGTTATTATTGTGATGAATATAATTGTTATCGTATGATAGAATTGTATTGGTATATTAACATGACATTGTGTATGATTCTGTTTTGTATTACATTATGGTTCTCTATGTTACAGAGAATTTAGAATTTTTAAAGCTTGGAATAGTCTGATAATGTATTCAGTAATTTGTATTTTAGACGTTCGATGTTCATCGAACTTGTTGAACAAGGGAGGTGCTTCGTGCGCATGTTTGTGTAAATGTGAAATGGTGCGAATGCGTGTTGAAAGGAGAGGAGAACCAAAATGGAGAAATAGAAACGAAATAGTGTTCTAGTGATCATGGAAATTAAAGGAGTTCTAAACGATGACGTTGTTGTTTTAGTGTTCATGTACTGTTCAAAGAGTCTCATCTTAGAAAGGAACGTAACAATCTCTTTCTATGACATGATCTATCGTTGGTTGGCGACTGAAGGTGGTCACAGATCTATGTGAACACATCCAGGTCAATGTGCACTGTTAGATACACAATCACGATGATGTCACCTAATTACTATTCTATGCACAGATTTGCCCTCATATGAAATTTATTTTAATTGAAAACCTGGAATTCATTAGTGGAAAAAAAAACCGATTCCGAAGTTTCTAATTGCTTCTTTCTCTATTACAGTCATTGCCCAACATCAATGTTTTTTTCATTGTGTTTTATCTGTAAACGTCTCATGTAACCAACAAATATCCACTGGAATATCAGCTCATATCAGATTACTTGAACAGAATGAAGATCATAGATTGAGAACTTCTTAAAGAAACCAAAGTAAATTGTTTCCCTTGCAGGTTTGCAAAGTAAATATTTAATAGCGACTTTTCAAAGTGTTCATCATAGCTAGATTATTTAGCATGGTGGTAAATATCCAATCTAATGCCATGGAAATAGAATGGTTGTTAGCAGTTCGTCTGAAATAAGCTGAACCCGCCGTGACGGCGTATGTGCTAATTTTAGATGCCTCTATTTTATTAAGGTTTTATTTTTCATATCTCGTCCCTACTCGTAAAAGAGAAACTCACCTAATGTACAATAAGCCAAGAATATATTATATTTAATTGTAGATAAAAATTATTAATTAATATTTGCGGTGATGGAATGACATCAGTAATGAGAGCAATACAAAAATGAAACTAAATGCCTTTATGGATAGTTTTCTTCCCAGATTGCTCATTGCTTTAGCTTGTGATTGATCCTATGTCGGTAACAGCGTTGTGATGAGTTGCTACCCTGGGTGGTTGATGTCTCAGGTTCTGAGTGTATCTTCTAAGCGACACGGCATCGACCCTGGGCGTAAAAAATGACTCGGATGAGTGGGTGGCGGTGACAGATTTAACAGATGACAAGCTGCTTTCCTCTATGCCAGTGAGGGCCCAATGACGCCTGAGCGGATCTTTATAGAGTATCTCTATTACGCCGTCCTTCTCTAAGCTCAGAGGCGGGGTGGCTGAGCGGTGAAGCGCTTGACTTCTGAACCGGTTGTCCCAGGTTCGAATCCTGCTGAAGTCTGGGATTTTTTTATTCCAGATTCTGAGTCCACCCAGCTCTAATGGGTATCTGACATAAGTTGGGTAAAAGTAAAGGCGGTTGTCGTGCTGGCCACATGACATCCTTGTTAACCGTTGGCCACAGAAACAGATGACATTTTCTATAGAATACAAGGGGAATTTCTTTATGGTTGCCTTTAGTATGCGGTCATCCTCCGTACGGGACAGGTGTCCGGTCCAAGTGTTTCTACTGTAAGTATGATCCTACAGCCAGGGCGCACTGTGTTGACCAGATATATAAAAAGAAAAAGAGTTCAGCCGATAATGATAGTCTTGGCTGTCAAATCAATTTTTATGAGTGGAGCATTTTGTATGTCTGGTCCCACGTGACAGAAACAAAAAGGTGTGTTTCGTTTGGTCGCTTCGCGTCTACGCTTTGGTTGCAGTGGAAGACGAGGCGACCAAGTGGGAAAGAAATGATCAAAGGGAGATCAATCACATAATAAAATGGTTGTGGAAGGATGAAGGAATATTAAAGTGTTAATTTTGTAAACTTGTGATGTCCATTTTCGGTCAGTGGCGACTGCTCCTCCATACTTCTGCTAACAGTGTAGAAGCCGCAGAGAATAGATTCTATTGGATGTGGACATGGAGATGTGTGTGTGTGTGTGTATACCTGTCTTCAAAAACTAGCTCCAGCTGTTTGGTGTCTCCGGTGTGTACACTACACAAGTTTTGAGAAGCCACGTAGTGAACACGTTTACCATCATTTGTGTGCTCATTTTAGCTCCACTGAATCACATTTGTAAAGCTCTTCCATTAGTAGCATCAAATAATAACAAGGAGGAAGTATTAGACTTTTAATCGATGACTCTATAAATTCATTTCAGTACAAACTGACAACTAACTAGCGATAATACTGGAGACTCGATACCAATATCAACTGCGCAAGCTCCTTCTTTAGTGGGAGCACTTTTTTTTTGACACTCTATCGCTTAGGTTGCACCCCTGATATCTGTCACCGCTACAGACCACTACACCATTGTAATATGGACTGATCTCTGCTGATTTTATTATATATTTATAAAAACCTCCTTCGCGTTAATGTCCAGACAAAACATCGGAAACATTTTTTATTCCAGGCAACTTGACAAATGATGGTACTGGTGACGATCTAAATTTGACAACCAGCGGTACAATAATAACTCTGCTATGAGGGTAGAGATTTGGCACGGTGTAAAGTTTGTACCTTTCACCCAGGACCGATTAACGACCAGACGATACGGGAAAGATCAAAGACATCCGTGGAAGCAATGTCAAATCAGGTTGGGGTGGGGTGGGGAGAAGTGTTGGTGGGAGGTTAGAGGGATCCAGTTTGTGGCAGAGTGAGTAGCAGAGTGAGTAGCAGAGTGAGTAGCAGAGTGAGTAGCAGAGTGAGTAGCAGAGTGAGTAGCAGAGTGAGTAGCAGTGAGGAACTATTGATTGAAACATAAAAGAGATTATTAGTTCGAGACGGCAGACTCATCTTGAGCCAATCAATTGTTTTGTATTTGAGTACATTAGGCTTACACCATTACATTTGGATCCATTTAGATCTAGATGATCTGATTGTTTTGGTAGTCAGAGGTAAATGCTATAGTTAAAGATGCAGGAAAATATGTTTGAGATAGGTTTAAAAAAACACACAGCCAAGTACAGTGTAGTGACATTTTTGTTCGATATATCTATCACCCTATCCAAAGCTCAAAATAGATTAAAAGCATTTATTATAGGTTTTGAAAAAAAAAAGTTAGATTAGTTTAAAATAAGAGCTACCTGAAAAACCAAGATTACAAAAAGAGTTTGTGTGATGACACAAACTCAGAGGCGGCCCCCACAGAATCCACCCATGTACAACAAGTATTGAAGCCATGGCCTTGTTTTAATTTTCTAAAGTCTAAAGACACATTGCAGTTTATTTCGAAGAATCATTTGCCATTGTTGTTTTTTTTACTTGAAAACAAACTGAACAACATAGCAGATTCCGAAGAATAATCTGATATTGCTTTTTTACTTAAACCTATTATCGATAATGAGATTTCTAACTGATAATAAATTTAATTTTTATTTTTTTTAATTCTAGGTCTAGAGTTCTATTTGCAGCCAGAATACATCTTATAAAGTCTTTTATTTTAAAAGTGTTTTATTAATTCGTTAAAAAAAATAGTACTTGCATATTTAATTTTTAAAAATTAAACGGTTCTCTTTCCGAAAACAAAAGGTTGCCTGTGATATAAACCTGACGGACGGACAGAGAGAGAGGCTACACAAAAAGAGTCACTTAAACTGAAAATATTTATTCTTCATTCAATTTTTATTCTCATAATATTGAAATAGAGACCCGAGCAATGATTGTGGCAAGTCTCAAAGATATTTCATAATCTTATTAATGACAGATAATTAAACAAATTGATAGCCTGTGTAACATCTTCCTGCTAATTATAATGCAATTATCGACAAGCCAATAGCTTATCTGCAGATGACCTCAGGCACTCCTTGACCTTCGAGCTCAAAGACAAGCTTTTTGACAGACAAAATGTTATTATTTTTTATGCTTTCAATTCCTTCATATATTAAGACACTGTGTGTGTGTTAGCGCTTGTGGTTGTAAATCTGTAAATGTAACCATGAACTTCTCTAGTTTGTATTTATATGATTGTTTCCATTTGATTTGTATGATCAAGGCGCAGCACTCATTACAGTAATGGATCTAGGCCAACAATAATAAATTGTACCCATTGTTTTTGTTACGCACTATTTCATGCTTTTAGATCTCTTGATACACTATGATCCTATCACTTGTCTGGACCTGCTGGTAAAGGGACACTATGATCCTATCACTTGTCTGGACCTGCTGGTAAAGGGACACTATGATCCTATCACTTGTCTGGACCTGCTGGTAAAGGGAAGGGGGGTGAGAAGGACGGAGGTATCTTCGTGAATGTTACCGTGATCGCTTTAAAAAAAATAAAACGTTGAACGACCTGAATTCGAGATCAAGAGCCTTCTCAAGCTTCCTCAAGATGACATGCTAACCGCTGTGCTAGGAAATGGTTTATAAAAATAGAAGGTTTTTTAGTTATCTATTGTGAGTTTCAAACTTTTCTCTCGACAAAGGGACTTATTCAATTTATACCACCACATCAGTCAAGTATGATTTATTTTTCATGTTCGAGATACCAAAAATAAAATAATTAAATACCAATAGTTAATTAACTAACTGGTTATTTTTTAAATTGATTCTTGCGTTGTCAGGTAAAAGAAAAAAAAATTGAAAAATTTCAGATAGACCCGAGATTGGTTGTGGCAGAACTAACGTATTAAACACTTTTTACCAGAGAGACAGACAGAGTTGATATAAGCTTTGTAAAACGAAGGCCACTTGACAAACTCAAAATTCTAATCTTATGTAGATCTAGTAGACAATATTTCAGTACAGCCGGCCTGGGAGAATACTATTCTGCCTCTGCCACTATTAGCCCATAATGCCTTAGAACTCACTGTTTAAATGATTCTTTTTAATAACTCTGGGTCGAATACTGGTGAGTAATTCTTCATTTTGTACACATCCTTTCCAGTTCTTTCATTCTCTGTTCTCTCCCTCTCTCGCTCTCTTCTCTCTCCCTTCTGTCTCCCTCTTTCCCTCTTTTTCTATCTCTATGTTTCATGTACACACACACACACACACACACGCCCTATTTCTGTAGTCATAGAAAGTGTCATCGAAAAGAAAAAACAAAAGATTTACAAGGCAGCATGAGTAAACGTCTTCGAATCTTGACCTACTTAAAATCCCTAGTTTAACCCATTTACAAGTACTATATAAGAATGATTACAATCACAATCAGAACAAAGGTGACAAGATTGTGGGCTTTGACTCATCCAGCCAAAAATGGCTGAAGTTTTTTTTTCTTCTTCTTTTGGCGAAGCGCTGATGTCATCATCTTTTTTTTCTTTCTATTTCTTATTTGAGCCAAGTTCTTATGTGAGCCAAGTTCTTATTCGAGCCAAGTTCCAGCACTCCCAGTGGTCAACTTGGCGAACTGTATCTGATATGTCTAGACTGACCCAGTTATTATTTCTTGAACATTTGAGATTTTATTGTATGATCTGGGAAGAGTCTGAAATAACAAAGTCTTAAATTTATTTTTTTAAAGTCTAAAAAGAAAGAAAAAAAAGTATCTTACAATGAATTCTAGAAGGAAAAGTCTAAATGTCGTTGCTAATAGTTGGAAAACAATGAGTATATAACACACATTTAATCATACAATATAGTTCAGTTTTTTAAAGAATTCTAATGCGTCACTTAATGTATTTTCTATTTCTACGCTTGATAAATAAATGACTGCAACTCGAATGTATTACACATGAAATGTTACGAGTTAGCTGTAAATTTTGTGCATATTACCTTTTCATTAGCGCTAACTGTAGAATTAATAGACATATTACTTCACGTGAGCCGAGACGATACACACATTGAACCTGTTCTTACTTCACGTGAGCCGAGACGATACACACATTGAACCTGTTCTTACTTCACGTGAGCCGAGACGATACACACATTGAACCTGTTCTTACTTCACGTGAGCCGAGACGATACACACATTGAACCTGTTCTTACTTCACGTGAGCCGAGACGATACACACATTGAACCTGTTCTTACTTCACGTGAGCCGAGACGATACACACATTGAACCTGTTCTTACTTCACGTGAGCCGAGACGATACACACATTGAACCTGTTCTTACTTCACGTGAGCCGAGACGATACACACATTGAACCTGTTCTTACTTCACGTGAGCCGAGACGATACACACATTGAACCTGTTCTTACTTCACGTGAGCCGAGACGATACACACATTGAACCTGTTCTTACTTCACGTGAGCCGAGACGATACACACATTGAACCTGTTCTTACTTCACGTGAGCCGAGACGATACACACATTGAACCTGTTCTTACTTCACGTGAGCCGAGACGATACACACATTGAACCTGTTCTTACTTCACGTGAGCCGAGACGATACACACATTGAACCTGTTCTTACTTCACGTGAGCCGAGACGATACACACATTGAACCTGTTCTTACTTCACGTGAGCCGAGACGATACACACATTGAACCTGTTCTTACTTCACGTGAGCCGAGACGATACACACATTGAACCTGTTCTTACTTCACGTGAGCCGAGACGATACACACATTGAACCTGTTCTTACTTCACGTGAGCCGAGACGATACACACATTGAACCTGTTCTTACTTCACGTGAGCCGAGACGATACACACATTGAACCTGTTCTTACTTCACGTGAGCCGAGACGATACACACATTGAACCTGTTCTTACTTCACGTGAGCCGAGACGATACACACATTGAACCTGTTCTTACTTCACGTGAGCCGAGACGATACACACATTGAACCTGTTCTTACTTCACGTGAGCCGAGACGATACACACATTGAACCTGTTCTTACTTCACGTGAGCCGAGACGATACACACATTGAACCTGTTCTTACTTCACGTGAGCCGAGACGATACACACATTGAACCTGTTCTTACTTCACGTGAGCCGAGACGATACACACATTGAACCTGTTCTTACTTCACGTGAGCCGAGACGATACACACATTGAACCTGTTCTTACTTCACGTGAGCCGAGACGATACACACATTGAACCTGTTCTTACTTCACGTGAGCCGAGACGATACACACATTGAACCTGTTCTTACTTCACGTGAGCCGAGACGATACACACATTGAACCTGTTCTTACTTCACGTGAGCCGAGACGATACACACATTGAACCTGTTCTTACTTCACGTGAGCCGAGACGATACACACATTGAACCTGTTCTTACTTCACGTGAGCCGAGACGATACACACATTGAACCTGTTCTTACTTCACGTGAGCCGAGACGATACACACATTGAACCTGTTCTTACTTCACGTGAGCCGAGACGATACACACATTGAACCTGTTCTTACTTCACGTGAGCCGAGACGATACACACATTGAACCTTTTCTTACTTCACGTGAGCCGAGACGATACACACATTGAACCTGTTCTTACTTCACGTGAGCCGAGACGATACACACATTGAACCTGTTCTTACTTCACGTGAGCCGAGACGATACACACATTGAACCTGTTCTTACTTCACGTGAGCCGAGACGATACACACATTGAACCTGTTCTTACTTCACGTGAGCCGAGACGATACACACATTGAACCTGTTCTTACTTCACGTGAGCCGAGACGATACACACATTGAACCTGTTCTTACTTCACGTGAGCCGAGACGATACACACATTGAACCTGTTCTTACTTCACGTGAGCCGAGACGATACACACATTGAACCTGTTCTTACTTCACGTGAGCCGAGACGATACACACATTGAACCTGTTCTTACTTCACGTGAGCCGAGACGATACACACATTGAACCTGTTCTTACTTCACGTGAGCCGAGACGATACACACATTGAACCTGTTCTTACTTCACGTGAGCCGAGACGATACACACATTGAACCTGTTCTTACTTCACGTGAGCCGAGACGATACACACATTGAACCTGTTCTTACTTCACGTGAGCCGAGACGATACACACATTGAACCTGTTCTTACTTCACGTGAGCCGAGACGATACACACATTGAACCTGTTCTTACTTCACGTGAGCCGAGACGATACACACATTGAACCTGTTCTTACTTCACGTGAGCCGAGACGATACACACATTGAACCTGTTCTTACTTCACGTGAGCCGAGACGATACACACATTGAACCTTTTCTTACTTCACGTGAGCCGAGACGATACACACATTGAACCTGTTCTTACTTCACGTGAGCCGAGACGATACACACATTGAACCTGTTCTTACTTCACGTGAGCCGAGACGATACACACATTGAACCTGTTCTTACTTCACGTGAGCCGAGACGATACACACATTGAACCTG
This sequence comes from Biomphalaria glabrata, assembly GCF_947242115.1. Lineage (NCBI taxonomy): Eukaryota > Metazoa > Mollusca > Gastropoda > Planorbidae > Biomphalaria > Biomphalaria glabrata. The sequence goes on from NC_074717.1 coordinate 19,344,410, forward strand.
TTCTTACTTCACGTGAGCCGAGACGATACACACATTGAACCTGTTCTTACTTCACGTGAGCCGAGACGATACACACATTGAACCTGTTCTTACTTCACGTGAGCCGAGACGATACACACATTGAACCTGTTCTTACTTCACGTGAGCCGAGACGATACACACATTGAACCTGTTCTTACTTCACGTGAGCCGAGACGATACACACATTGAACCTGTTCTTACTTCACGTGAGCCGAGACGATACACACATTGAACCTGTTCTTACTTCACGTGAGCCGAGACGATACACACATTGAACCTGTTCTTACTTCACGTGAGCCGAGACGATACACACATTGAACCTGTTCTTACTTCACGTGAGCCGAGACGATACACAAATTGAACCTGTTCTTCTTCAAGCCTCGCTAAAGGGGGGTTTAAACTCATAGCATTTTGAGTGTATAATTTGCTTTTTCATATTGAAGAGGTTTTTTTTTTAGCTTCAAACCTCGCTGAAAATGGGTTTAAACTCCTAACCCCTCTTGGCTACGCTTTAAGATTTTTAAGTATTTTTTTTTATATTGAAGGAATTTGTTTAGCTCAAACCCCGCTAAAGGGGGGTTTAAACTAAAAACTCCCTATGGCTACGATCTAAGCATTTCGAGTGTTCAATTTGCTTTTTTATATTGAAGAGGTAGTTTTTAGCTCAAAACCCCGCTGGAGGGGGAGGTTTTAAACAAAATAAAACAACTATTGGCTACGCTCATAGAATGTGGTGACTGATATATGGATAGTCTTATATGGAAAAGGGGGATTTATCGTAAATTTCGGAGGAGGTTTTAAAATCAAAATCTTTCTTACCTATGTTCTTGGAATTAGGGAATTGTAGAAGAGAGGGATTTGACTCAAAACCCCCTTGGCTGCGGTGTAGCAAGTGATGGGTTAGTGTCAACTCTCACCTAAAATAAAAGCCAAAAATCAGTCACTTAATTCCAATCCCCCCCCCCTGCGGGGAAATATTTAATTTCAGGGGGGGGGGGTTGAACCCTGGCTACGTCCATGATCCTTAGGTCAGTGTGATTATCAAAAGTATTTTTACATCTGTTTGTAAGCGTGTGTGTGTGCGTGAAGAAAATGAGTACAAGTTAGAATGTAAAGACTGTAGTTAATGATAATGGGTTGCATACTTTTAAAACTAGCTCTAGATCTACAAGTAGTCATCTCTTCTAAATCAAAAAATGGAAAGTCATCAAAATTGTCACCAAGTTGCAAATAGTGATGTTTCTCCTTACCAACTATTACATGGCAAGAACAAGGCTTAAAAAATAAATCAGTAAGTACTTTTTTTAGTTACATGTACTAAATGTGAGTAGTGCGGGTGCATTATTATAGGCTAGGAGGATATGATTTGTTTCACGCTGTGCTTGACCGCCTTTCATTTGCTATGAACAGAACAAAACTATCTCTAATTCAAAAGAGAAAGAAATTCTTCAGATAGCTCAACACTTGTCATCGGTTTCCAGAATGTCTCTAATCTATGCAAAGAATGTGAGTACTTCTAGACAGAATGGAACTGAGACGATGGCGGGAGATGAGAAGACGGGGGGGGTGTTACGGGGTTGGCGGGGGAACTCAGTAACAGATCACGAAAGATCATCTAGAGAAGTTTCTATCAGGGAGTGAGCATTCAAACACTCACCCTTCAGTTTCGCCAATCTCTCCCCCCACCACCCCACCTTCTTTTACCCTTCGCCTTTAGTACAAGTATTACGTTTCCCCAACTATCATCTCCCCCTGGGGGTGGGGTGGGGGACTATGTAAGTAACATGTCACTTTGACAATATGATGAATGTCAAGGCTAAATATAGCACGCGATGGCGTGAAGTGTGTCTAAAGATAGCGCGCAGGCCGCGGGCTGCGACCACCGATGCGGTGTCATCACCGTAACATTCTGTTTATACACCTGTTCAAATACTTGAAACATGAGCGGCGGGGGAGGAGGGGGGGGGACTTGTTGTCGGGCGCCAAGAAATGCTTTGATATTAAATTAAAAAATTAGGCCGAAGCTGAGCTCATTGATAACTTGAGTAAACTTATTCCGCGCTGGTCTCATTGGATCGTCTGACTTGTGCTGGCAGCTACAAAGTAACACATCAAAGGGTCTAGCATGTAGCACAAAGGAAAGGGAGGGGGATAACAAAATAACACTTTTTTTTTTACATCATCTGAATGAATGTTTGTGTAAAGCTTATCACCTCTCATTCTGTAATATCCAACTCATTTATTCTGTTAATAGACTAATTAAAACCTAAGAAACATTTCAAGGGGGGTGGTAGCGGTCTAAAACAAGTTATAAGAATTGTTGTTTTATTCATTTTTATGCAAATATTTACAATTAAATTTAAAATGTGATTCGTATTTCAATCAATTTTACTTGCCAGTACTCCCTGTCTACGAATATAATTATGATATAATAAAGTGTGTTTAGTATCGCTCTACGCTCCTTTCAGTGTTGTCTTTTAAGCTATGGTTCGTTTATCTGGGCCCCTGAGTCAGAAACCATTAGAGAAAAAATACCAGTCTTTACCAGGATTCAAACCCTCGAAATCCAAGCGCTTTACAATTCGGCCACAGCGACGCCTACTCAGTTGTTTGTTTTTTTTAATTAAATTTTACTAGTCGACCGGCGGCGTAGCATACTCCGCTATTTTGTAGGGCCGGCCTTAGGCCACTGCAACCAATGCGACCGCAGTGGGTCCGGCACTTTCATAAGACCCGCGCTAATTCTAGGTGTATAAATTATTAAATTAAACCATTTTATAACTTATAACAAATTTCCCGCTGTCTCCTCTCGATTTACCAGGAGCTCCTGGAAATGTCCTGAAAGTGCAAAATATACGAAAAAGTCATGGAAACATCCGGAAATGATTAAAATCCTTAGAAAACTCATACAAATCTCCTGAAATATATAGACACAGAAATTGTCATTTTGAGTGTCATTCAATATATAAAACGCATATCCTACGCGCGATAAAAAAAAACGGCATTATGCAATAGCGTAATTGTGGAATCTAGTGAAAGAAGCTTCTCGCGACTCAAACCAATGAAGAACTACTTCAGGTCAACAATTCTCGTAGATAGATTAAAACATTTGGTAATTCTTGCTATTCAGCGTTATCTATATAGGAAATACATTTTTATGATATACTGTATGACTTCGCTACAGCAAGGCTCCTAAAGTAGTTCTGTGCGCAGTAAAGAATGAATAAAATGCAAAGACGAATTTATTTTCTAATACAAACTCTTAAATTTCACTCATTATCCGTATCCCTACCCAAACTTGACCCCGCGAAATCCATTTCGCATAGGGCCCCACAACGGTTGAGTCCGGCCCTGCTATTTATTGAGTAGATTATTAGTTCTCCTCCCCCCACCCTCCTTTTTCGCCGCTAAAACTACGTGGGGTAAAAATAAAAAAAAACAGAGATCTTTCCATGACCTCTTGGTCAGGTGAATACTACTTGTTCTCACCACCCCCCCCCCTTTCTTTTTATTTCGTTGGGTAACTCTAGTCCGATTTACAGAAATAAAAGAGTGATCTTTCCTTTACTTCTTGTCCAATCTCTTGAGCTATTAAAAGAATTATATATATAGAATGTCTCCCAAAGACCAGGCGGTTCAAACCGCTCCGTTATATTTATTAAAATAAGCTATTATTATTTATGTAAGGTTGGTAAAAGCACAGCTAACAGTTGAATTGTCCGTAAAGCAGTAGTGTTGCTAGACTGGGAAGAGGAGGGGGAGAATTTGAAAATCCTCCCTGGGCCCCCAATTGAGGGGGCTCACAAATGAGTATTTTTTTACATTAGATATTAAATATTACGCAAAATGCATGGGACCCCAATGAGGTCAAGCACCCCCCCCCGGCACCAAAATGATGGCAAATTCCTAGCTACGCCTCTGGCGTAAAGATTACCATTAAATAACTGGTAGATGCAGTAATAGCATGCACTTATGTAATGATTATTTACACTCGAAAAGTCACTTGAAAAATTCCTATTATAGTTCAGCAGCATGTACAAATATAGTAGACATTCTCAAGCACATAGGATAATATAGTCTAACAGCTTTAACTACAAGCGCACCTCTTGACCAACATGGCCCTACCACGTCAGACAGTGAACAACTGCGACCCAAGTCTCAACTAAGTTACAGCTCTACACCTAACTCCCTAGAGACGCAAAAGACTTAAATCCTTGCAATCCTGCTCTTCAAAACTATGGCAGCGAAACAACTGCAAAATCGTTTTAACGGTTTTCATTTTCACACTAAACAGGGGCGCATGAACATTAGCACAAGACAACGTGACAGAGCCACAAATCCAACATCCATCATAATGAGAAAGAGGTTTACTAAATATAAATGCAATACATCAACAAGGATAAGTTTTCAGAATTGATGCAAGAATTATTCAAAGTAAGCTTCGTCAGCACCTCCATCTTCCGAATAAAAAGTTAGAGCCAAGATCAAAGGCGTAGCAAGGGGGGGGATTTGAGTGTCCGAAATTAGTTTTTTTATTAAACATTACGCCATTGTCTCATGTCATGATGTCGAATGTCAAAATGCAGAGGCCCCTAAAGAAGTCAAGCCTCCCAAGCTCCCAAATCCTAAACTACTCCATTGGCCAAGATGCATGCTCTGAAAACCAAAGATCTTTTTAGTTTTTCTACAAAGCTTACATTCATTCACTCCGTCTGTCTGTATATGTGACAGGGTGGAATCTCGCACACTTTATTTTCTCCCAATGCTCATTACCGTCACCGCCCATGTCTTTATTAGCCAAGAAGGCTCAGAGATCTTGTCGTTCTCTAGCCTTCATAGTGTCTCAAGGCCGGTGCCTTTAACAGGAATGTCTTCCAGCTGCTGGGGCTATGCTCTCACAGTCTCTCTAGACAACTTCTTCACATTGCCTCTCATCTTTCTAAACAGTTACTCCAGCCATACTTCTTGTGCTGCTTTAGGCAGATCAACCCAAGTTCTATTTCAATGCGTGAAAATTTTCTTTCCACTAATGCTGAAATCTAGTCTGTACTTTCCATGAAAATATTTTGTCCATTGTCGGTAATCAAATTTTGCGTTTTTGCTCACTACAAGCGCCTGTGCAGGGTTAGGATTATATCAACATGTAAGAGAATGTCATATATTGTCATGAGTTTGAACTTTGATCCTCGTCAAATTATCTTCTTATGTTATGGAATGTGTTTGTGTGTGTGTGTGTGTTTCTATGGTGACGGGGAGAAGAGGTTAGCGATTGGTTGTGAATGATGCAACATAGGTGGCATTGTCGTCATTTGTTCATTGAGTTAAGACATACTTTTTGTTTATATTATAATAAAAGTTCTATTTAGTTTTCTTCACAAAAGGAGGTCATTCAAGTTATTTGAAGTTTTATTAGTTTAGATACATTAAGCCTACAAATGTTTGATTGATTACCAGCAGCTTGGTGCTACAAGTCAACGACCGGTAACAACAAGTGAACTTGTTTGAACACTAAAAGGACGTCAACAGAATGATAACATGGCGCTCATGAGAATTCAACCGTTCGACATGAAGAATAGAGTTGGCGGCGAAGTAGAAATGTCTTTTGTAATAGAATATTTTGAGTTTCTCTTGCAGCAAACATCTGTGGTATTACTTGTAACACTATATATTAGACCCTATAAGCAAGGTGAAAGGTTCTCTTTAAATAGAAGTTGTTTTTTTTATTGATTGATGTTTTTAGATGTTGATTTAATTGATTATTTCTCACGTATATATTTATTAATGCAATGTTAAATACCAATCTCCTTTTGAAAAATATGACTGCATTCTACCACAGTTATTAGCATTTTGCGCCCAAAATGGAGCGCAATATACAATTTGAGAAACGCTGTAGTAATATATGAAAGGTGACATCATGTCACTATTAACACTTGAACATTCTTTTCAAATCAGAACTCTATTTATTCGTCTAGTTGACATCTCATGTCAAGATTAAAAACTGAACATCCTTTTCAAATCAGATGTCTATTCGTCTAGTTGACATTTCATGTCAAGATTAAAAATTGATCATCCTTTTCAAATCAGATGTCTATTCGTCTAGTTGACATCTCATGTCAAGATTAAAAATTGATCATTCTTTTCAATCAGATGTCTATTCGTCTAGTTGACATCTCATGTCAAGATTAAAAATTGATCATTCTTTTCAATCAGATGTCTATTCGTCTAGTTGACATCTCATGTCAAGATTAAAAATTGATCATCCTTTTCAAATCAGATGTCTATTCGTCTAGTTGACATCTCATGTCAAGATTAAAAACTGATCATCCTTTTCAAATCAGATGTCTATTTGTCTAGTTGACATCTCATGTCAAGATTAAAAACTGATCATCCTTTTCAAATCAGATGTCTATTCGTCTAGTTGACATCTCATGTCAAGATTAAAAATTGATCATTCTTTTCAAATCAGATGTCTATTCGTCTAGTTGACATCTCATGTCAAGATTAAAAACTGAATATTCTTTTCAAATCAGAACTCTATTCATCCAGTTGACATCTCATGGCAGTTACTCAAAACTTGAGGGAATTCTGGGACTGCCAACGAAACATTTCATCACCTGCGATTTGTTTTTTTTTCCTGGCGAGAGAAAAAAAAGAACATCACACAAGGGAAATAACTTGAAGTGATTGTACTGACTGCGTAGATAACAAAGTACCTTAGCATAGAACCTTTAAGTAGTTCAGTTTCCAACGTAATTTCATTTGCGCCATTATCATCAGCTAGGACAAGAGTGGCTAGTAACGTGAAGAGGAGAAAAGTGCAGAGTGAAGCGAGTAACTGCTAGGGGAGAAAATGGACCAACTAACCAATCAGAACCAAATGTATTTGTACGCAGTTGATAAAATAAAAAAAGTAGTCCGAAGATAGAACATTAAAAAAACTATATAGATCTAGAACTGGGTTTGGAGAGTATGTAATTGAAGATAAGATGGGTTTAGAAGTGCTACTATATTTAGAAATGGGCAAGCTTTGATAGAGACATTCTTAAGTCTGCGGAATGAATTAGGTGCTAAAAATAGCGCCAAGTCGTCCAGGAATAGCTAGAAATAATAAGCAGAGAGATTCCTTTTCGCTAAACGGATAATTCATTCAAAGTTTGGAAATAGATATGTTATCTCTTTTTACTCTCATGATTCACATCCAAACCAACTTTTTTTTTTGCTTAACATTTCGTTTGACTCCTCCCCCTTAAAAAAATCACTAAACATTTTTTATTCCAAATTTTGTCGACGCAATTCACGGTATGAAATTTGCATTTTTTTGCTAAGGATGAAAAACTAACTTCAAGGCAAATATTCTCAAACAATAAAACTTTGGATCCAACTCAAAATTAAATTATTTATTAATATGCAGTCTTGAAACGAAAATAAAATTATCGACAGACTTTTTGTTTATTGTGCCAGTGTAGTAGTCTTCGGTTAGTTTTGTTTCACTACATATGTCAGGTCATGAAGGAGAATAAAAAAGATACTTCGGTAATATTGAAATGGTATACTATACACTTACTATACAGCTAATCAGTAAGTTACTTGCATTTTCTCTTTGTCTACTGCAGTGTTTCCCAAAGTGGGGTGCGCGTACCCCCAGGGTTACGGGAAGACTTGGGATGGGGGTACACGTTGCACCTCAATAACTATGCTAATTTTTAAAAATATCCATTTATTATGTTTCGTTAATAAATTAAAGTTGGCGGGGGGGGGGGGCGCGAGGGGGTATTCAGCATTACAAAAATTACAAAAAGGGGCACACATAGGTCAAAAGTTTGTGAAACACTGGTCTAATGTAAAGAAAGTTTAGCCCCATTTCATGAGTCAAATAATAATTATCACGTTGTCTTAGCACTGAAATTAGAATTGTTAGAGTTTATATGAGATAAATCACAACCTCAAAAAGTCTGTACCAGGAAGAGAATATCCAACGAGACAATGTTTAGTAATGTTATAAGACTACAATCTTTTTATGTCGGAGCTAGTAGTGATAGTGGAGCTAGTAGTGATAGTGGAGCTAGTAGTGATAGTGGAGCTAGTAGTGATAGTAGAGCTAGTAGTGATAGTAGAGCTAGTAGTGATAGTAGAGCTAGTAGTGATAGTAGAGCTAGTAGTGATAGTAGAGCTAGTAGTGATAGTAGAGCTAGTAGTGATAGTGGAGCTAGTAGTGATAGTAGAGCTAGTAGTGATAGTGAAAAATGGATTTATGTCGATAATAAACGTGAATATGAAAGATGGATGTCAATAATAACTTAAATATGTGTAATGAAATGATAACGACTAGAATACCAATACCATGGCTTTATTCGACAAAATTAGACTATAGTAAACAGTGAATGAAACCAGCACGTCTAGCATACCACTGATGCAGTCTATACACACACACACACACTGGACATGAAACAAACACAATGGCCATGACCTTCAGACACGCTGGACGCACGCAGAAAATCAACTCAGTTACACTACAATCACCCCGCCTAAAAGTTATACGAACATAAACATGTAAATAATAGTGAAGGACAGCGATATAAGAGGCCTTAGTATCCCTACAGAATACTTACAGAGTTACTCTATTGAAAAGCATTGTATAACTATAAACAAACGCGTTATACACTATAAATTATCAGTCCCTAAGTGTCATATTATGCATACAAATATTAAGACCAGTTGTCTTGAATAATAAAGTAATAAGTAATACAATACAAAAGTCTAACTAGAAAAGCTATACACTATAAAATGATCAGTTCAAAGTGTGCCATATTAAGCCTACAGATACTGAGTTAGAACTTGTGATATGGAAAAATAATTAAATAAATGTTAGACCTTATAATTAGGCCTGCTTGTTCTTGGTCTTAGGTTATATCTACCAGGACCAATACTGCCGTCGCTTGGAGTTGGTGACATTGGCGTCTCTCTAACTGGAGACTCAGCCCCTGTATTTACTTCTTCTTGATGTCCATTTTCCCTTTGTTGTACATGTGTGTTAGGAGCAGCCATTGGTTCTATAGTCACATGGTCAGTAGGCACCTGCATCTGTGTTATAGGGTTTGTCTCCGGCTCAAAGTCTTCATGTTCCATATTTAGATACACCTCTGATTGTCCCTCTCTTGGAGCGGGGGCCAAATGTCGCAATGACACTGTTTCTTCTCTTCCATCAGGAAGTCTTACAATGGCATACTGTGGGTTGCATGTAATTAAGTCCACAGCTATTGTACCATCGTCATATTTTGATGCACGGACTCCCTTTTTTAACAACACTTTTCCTGGTTGAGCTAACCATGTCGGGAGTGATTTGCCGAAGGTGGACCTGCGATAGAACTTGAATATTCTCTCGTGAGGTGTCTCATTTGTAGCGGTACACAGCAGAGAACGAAGAGAGTGCAGGGCTTGGTTTAACGCCTGCTCCCATTTGGAAACCGGGAGTCCTTGAGTTTTTAAGGCCAGAGTTATAGCTTTCCATAATGACCCGTTTAGCCTTTCTACTTGAGAGTTCCCTCTGGGATTATAAGGGGTCGTCCTGCTTGTGGCCACCCCTCTCTCGTGTAAAAATTCCTGCACTTCTCTTGACATGAATGAGGTACCTCTATCAGAGTGTACATAGTCAGGCATTCCAAATAGTCCAAATAAATTCTCTAGACATCTGATTACTGTTGAAGCTGACATATCAGAACAGGCGTATGTAAACGGGAATCTTGAAAATTCGTCAACTATAGTTAGCAGGTATGTGTTCCGAGATGTAGAAGGGAGCGGTCCTATGAAGTCCATACTTAGTCTCTGGAAAGGCTGCATCGCCTTAATTAAAGTTCCATTAGAATTACTGAAATATCTGGGTTTTACTTCGGCACAGATTCTGCACTGGTTGACAACCAGCCTAACATCTTCACAAGAGAAAGGTAAGTTTTTCGCTCGCACTAAATGCCATAGTCTTGTTACTCCCGGATGACACAGAGAGTCATGGAGCAGTTTCAATTCATTTCGACTCATAGCTGACACACACCCGTTTCTAGAAAACGTATCAGCCGCTACATTGTGTTTGCCTGGTCTATACAAGACATCGTAGTGGAAACAGCTCAGTTCCAGTCTCCACCTTTGAATTTTCTCATTCTTTATTTTCCCTTTGCTCTGTTTGTCATACATGAAGGCCACAGAGCGTTGATCCGTGACAAGGGTAAAGCGATTTCCTACTAAGTAGTGGTGCCATTTCCTAAAGATTCTACAATGGCATAAGCTTCTTTTTCTATAGCTGAGTGCCGCCTTTCACTTTTAGAGAGTGTTCTTGAAAAGAACGCCACGGGGCGGCCATCCTGGTTGAGGGTGGCAGCTATTGCAACATCTGAAGCGTCTGTTTCAACCGTCAGAGGTCCAGTATAGTCGATGGTGAAGATGGCAGCTTTCTCCAGCTCCTGCTTTAATTCGTTAAGGGCTGTCTTTACTGTTTCTGAAAGAGGGAACGATGTGTTATTTGCCAAAACATTTATTTTGTTAGAAAAATTTGGGATCCACTGTGAGTAGTACGCCAACATGCCCACGATCCGTTTTTGTGAGCGCATATCATGAGGGGGAGGAAGGTTTCTTAAAGCCTGGAATCTTTCAGGGTCTGGCTTGAGAAGGCCTTTAGAAATTTCGTATCCTAATAGGCAAACTTTGTCAGTGGCTATCGTACTTTTGTCTTCATTAAATGTGATCCCATACTTTCTAGAAGCATCTAGAAATCTTTGCATATTCTCATCGTGCGACTCTTGATCATGACCACATACCGTTACATTGTCCACGTATGCAAAGGTGTCCTGCAACTTTTCATTCTCAATAATTTGATTTATTGTTCTCTGAAAGCATGCAACTCCGTTGGTAACACCGAAAGGGATGCGACAGAACTGGTAGAGTTTGCCACATGCCTCAAATGCAGTAAACGGCCTTTCCTCAGTCTTGATTGGTATTTGATGGTAGGCACTTTTGAGGTCTAGAGTACTAAAAACGGAATAGTTGGATATCCGTTCTACCAGTTCATCGACTCGGGGCATTGGGTATGCATCCAGTAAGGTGAAGCGATTTATTGTTTGACTGTAATCAATGACCATCCTTCTTTTATGTCTCTCGTTTGTTGTCACAAGCACCTGTGCTCTCCAGGGAGACTTTGAAGGTTCAATGATTTTGTCCGAGAGGAGTTTTCTAACTTCGGACTCAATAAATTTGTTATCACCTATTGAGTGCTTTCGGGACTTAGTAGCCACCGGTCTGCAGTCAGAAGTTAGATTACTGAATAGGCTCGGTGTTTCAACTCGTGCTGCTTTAAGACCACAGATGTGTAGAGGATTGCGTTTTCCTCCGTACGGTATGGTCAATTCCTTATGAAGACTTATAAAGTCTACACCAAGGATTACATCCGAGCACAATCCAGCAAGTAGAGAAAGTTTGACCTTTTTGTAGTGTTCTCCCTTGTACTGGACATCGGCAAATGTATGTCCTAATGTCTTTTCAGAAAGATGTGTAGTGGCCATGAATATTCTGTTTGTAGACGGACGTACTGGCCATTTATTTCTCTTGACGATGGCTTCTGATATGTAACTTTCGCAGCTGCCAGTGTCTATGAGAGCTTGCAACAGCAACCCGTTGACGTTCACTTGTGCCGTAGACTGTGTAAGCCCAGAGAAATGCGTTGATAACAAGGTACATGGAGTTATCACACTGGTCAGTGATATTTTGCTGTCAGCTTTGTTGGCTGTTGTTTTACTTGATTTACAAACAGTTTGGAAGTGTCCCTTTTTACCGCACTGATGACATAATGCATTTCGAGCAGAGCATTCAGTCCTAGAGTGTCTCCTCCTACCACAAAAGTAGCATAGCGACTTAATGGCATTTAATTCCTGGTCTTCGATAGAAATGTATGTTTCTAGATGGGAGCTAGTTGGTGTTTTCATTGCCCCACAGGAGATTTCGTTCGTTGAATTGTAAGCCTGAGCATGCGTTGTGGCTGTTTCTAACACTCTAGCTTCGTCAAAAGCGCTTTGTAGAGTAAGAGATGTCTTTTCCAGTAACCGCTGTCTAATAGTGTTGGATGCCAGACCAGTTATGAAGGCGTCTCTAATGCAAATGTCTCTGTGCTGTTCAGCAGTTACTTCTTTAAAGTCACAGTCCCGGGCCAGGCTTCGCAACTTTAGCATAAAGGACTCTACCGTTTGGCCCGGCTGCTGTTTACATGTAGCAACCAAATGTCTAGCAAAAATGTCATTCTTTACCTTAATATAAGTAGTCTTGAGTGTGTCTATGGCCATCGAATAGGACGATACATCACTGATGAGCATATAAACCGTAGCAGATACGTGATTCTTCAACAACTTTAGTTTAAAGTCTTCGTTTATATCCTTGATGGACGAAAGAAAATTCTGAAATGTGTCATACCAGTGAGTCCATTTTTCTGAGGCCAGAGGAGCATTAGGATCAATGTCCAACTCTTTCGGTCTGAGTAATTTATCCATTGTAAATTAAGGAATCCAACATTAATCCAGATACATAATTTTGTCGAATAAATTGTAATGAAATGATAACGACTAGAATACCAATAACATGGCTTTATTCGACAAAATTAGACTACAGTAAACAGTGAATGAAACCAGCACGTCTAGCATACCACTGATGCAGTCTATACACACACACACACTGGACATGAAACACACACAATGGCCATGACCTTCAGACACGCAGGACGCACGCAGAAAATCAACTCAGTTACACTACAATATGAAAAGCGATTTATGTCACTAATAAAAGTGAACATGAACGATGGATTTATGTCACTAATAAAAGTAAATATGAAAGATGTCGATAATTAACTTTAATATTCAAAAGATGTATTTATGTCGATAATTCACATGGTTATAAAAGATGTATTTATATCCATAATACAAGGGGAAATGAAAGATTCCTCTTCATGTCAATCTACTTCGTCATACGTACAAGAACAAAATACTTTTCACGACATCAAAATGTTTTTATTCTGGAGGTTCTCCAATGACTGTCACCTAATGCCGTTGAAACCAAACCAGATCAAGTGTGGGAGTGAGGAGCTTATAGTTTGTTGATAGGCTACGAATTAATGTGAAATCATCCTAATGTAGGAGTCGGAGAAAGACAGACTCAGCTATTTCAAGCAATACCACTTCGATCAAGCCCAGAGCTGGAATTCAAGCTGCTGGAATGGAAACTGAAAGATTTCAATACGTTAAAACAACAAACTTCTGATCTTTCTTTTTTTTTTTTTAAGGATTTCTTTGTCTCCATAACAGAAAAGATCATTGGTCGAGAACCTGATATATAACACACATTATAGGTTATCAAACATCTGAGATGGCTATTATGTTAGCTAGATTCAGATAATTACAGCTAGATACAGCTAGATACCTGCACCTATACCTTAATCTGTTGAACTGTTGGGGCACCACACAAGATCTGTCAAACGGCTTTCTCCATTCCTCTCTGTCCTTTGCCTTGGATAAAATTTCAATCACTGAGAGGCCTGTTCACTCTTTGATGTTCTATTCCCATCGTTTACTCTTCTTCTTCCTCCTGATACTGTTCCCTGAAGGAAGGTTTTTGCGAGCCCTGAAGACCTTCTGATGTGGCCATAGAGTTTGAATTTACGTTTTTTTAATGGTTAGCAAGCAGGTCATCGTGGGGTCCAATAGTTGTATTAATCATGTTTCTAATTTCTTCACTCGTGATGCGGTCTTTGTAAGGGACACCTAGGATCTGTCTGTAGCATCTCAGTTCCATGGCTAAGTCAGCGTCCACATGCATGCATATAAAAATGTGGCCGTGACCAGGGAGCGCACCAGTCTGATTTTAATGTCGAGGGCTATGCCTTTGTCTGTCCAGATTGTTTTAAGTTTTGCAAGTGCTGCTGTAGACTGTGCAATTCTGGCCAGTAGTTCAGGTTTGGTTCCTTCACCTGACACAATGGCTCCAAAGCATTTAAAGCTGCTGACACTTGTCAGCTTTTCGCCACCACTGTTGTCCTTTTAAAGCTCTTTTGGCTGTTGGTCATAATTTTACTTTTTGTTGGCATTGATTTCCAAACTATATGCTATGGAAGTCTTGTCTAAGCGCATCACCAAGTAAGCTAGTTCTTATTCTGTCCTTGCTAGGCCATCTATGTGATTCGCGAAGAGCAAGTTACTAATTTTTATTGCTCCAATGCTTACAGAACTTTCCTAACCCCACGGGAGCATCTTCCATCATCCTTTTCAAAAAGATATTGGAAATAGTTTGACACCAGTCTCTAAGGTTGTTGTTGAAGTACACTGCACTAGTGGCCTGCTTCTGGAGGTTTTGAATAACTATTACTATGTTTTCATTTACATTGTATTTTTACCATTTTCGCCTACTGTGCCCCATGGCTCTGTCGAAAGCTTTGATAAAGTCAATGAAGACATGGAAAAGGTTCAGTTGGTATTGGAGGTATGTCTCGTAGAAAAAAACAAACAGAAAGAGTGTGGTAAGAATGTATTGTGCCACCTCTTGTAAAAAGAATATACAACCCGGAAGAGTAATTTAAACAATAGAGGATATGACGTCAGTGCCACGTGACACTTAAGACATTTTTCTTAGGTAGAAATATGATGCAGGAATACAATGAAATCGTTCAAACACACAAGTACACACACACACACACGCACATAGACTCACATTAACAGATTATATTGCAACACTTTCTTTAAAACGAGCTAGACTAGACATATCATTGAAGTAAGTGTTATCCAGTAATAAGATAATACTGTCTTAGTAAGAAAAGCGTTTGATTTTTAATACAAAGACTTCTCAGCTTTACAGACGAGGGCAGGGTATTTAGATGATCTAAAAATAAAAAAGAATAATTTTTATTACTTTGATAGTTTACCATTACCAGCCAGTATTGCTAACAGTACTTATTTCTTTCCTTATCAAAGCCTGAATACGTTTTTTTTTTAATTATATATATATATTTAAGATTACATTTCCAAATAATAGTACCTTAGACAAACAATACATAAAAGCACACAAAAAAAAACCAACGAAGTTCTCGACCCTGAGTGTATTTATAGTTTTAATGTCATTGTTCAACCATGATACCTTTTTAGGATGCCGAGTCATATGTAAGGTATCTCGGTGTCTTGATTTATGCATTGTGATATCTACTGAAAGCTAATTTGTTGGTCGCTAGGATCGGAGTCTCACCAAACGAACTCAGATTTTTAAACAAAAATGTTGAATTTAGAATCCTCAAAGATAAATGTGTTTATGTCGTGTTGGACTTTAGATGGAGCTACATTTGCCGCAGACAAGATAGTGGTCTGAGCTTATATCCTCTCCTCTACGGGTCCGCTCTTCTAATAGATATGATATCCATCGCTTGTAGATGCAAATGTTATCTATCTCGTTAAAGGTTTCTCCATTTGGTGATCACCATGTTTTTTTGTGTATTTATTTGTGCTTAAAATATGTGTTTCCAATTGAAAGGCTGTTGGATGCGCAGAGAGAAATCAAAGGCTCACCATTATCACTGATGTTTTCTGCAGAGCCATATGGTCCCATTACGTATTCAAAGCCAGTTCGGTTGGGATTGATTTTGGCCTTAAAGTCTACCATCAGTAGAATTAGGTCCTTGCTTGGCGTTTTATCAAGTGTGGTTGGAAGTTGATAATATAAATTATCTTTGATGGTATCTTCTGCATCTTCTGTAGGGGCATATATTTGTATGGTAGTGGTTTTGATTTGATTTGCTTGGAGTCGAGCTGTAATAATGCGGCTTCAAAGCAATTAGTGCTGAGGCTTTCAACACGACCCTGCTTACATCACCAGCATGTCCGAATTGTGTCCTGAGTATTTTATGGTCTTGGAATCATTGGTTATTGTCCACTGCAATACAAAGAAAACTATATGGAGAGCTCCCTGATTTGGCAACCACTGCGCAGTTCATCTCATATACTGATGTAGTCATTGTGCAACAAGATCAGCATTCTATTTAGTTAATCACAACCATAATGCCAACCGTAAGACATACAATATAAGGGCTTATGTGAAAACAATTATAGGGGCTTATGTGAAAACAAATATAGGGGCTTATGTGAAAACAAATATAGGGGCTTATGTTAAAACAAATATAGGGGCTTATGTGAAAACAATTATAGGGGCTTATGTGAAAACAATTATAGGGGCTTATGTGAAAACAAATATAGGGGCTTATGTGAAAACAATTATAGGGGCTTATGTGAAAACAATTATAGGGGCTTATGTTAAAACAAATATAGGGGCTTATGTGAAAACAATTATAGGGGCTTATGTGAAAACAATTATAGGGGCTTATGTGAAAACAATTATAGGGGCTTATGTGAAAACAAATATAGGGGCTTATGTGAAAACAAATATAGGGGCTTATGTGAAAAAAATTATAGGGGCTTATGTGAAAATTATAGGGGCTTATGTGAAAACAATTATAGGGGCTTATGTGAAAACAATTATAGGGACTTATGTGAAAACAAATATAGGGGCTTATGTGAAAACAATTATAGGGGCTTATGTGAAAACAAATATAGGGGCTTATGTGAAAACAATTTTAGGGACTTATGTGAAAACAAATATAGGGACTTATGTGAAAACACAAAAACAGCGTAAAAGTTGCTGACCCGTATACGTTTGTATATAGTTTTAAACCTCTGTTGTGGAGGCCTCTCTCTCTTGTGGAGGCAGTAGGGCAGTAGGCCCTGCATCTCAAATGAGATAAAGAAACAAAAAGATAATTATAAATACTCTACAATAGATTTCATTACTAAATCTCTATTCATTATTATTGTTACGTGCACCCCTACAACCGAGTACATCCAGAGCCGTGGATGCAACATTGGAGTGGAAATAGTGATTCGCGTGTTCCAGCCACCATTGAAAACCACAGAACCTGGAGCAATAGCGATGATCAGCTTCGTGGAAAATAAGACGTCTCTGTCGCGGACCTTTATTTCACACAAAAATTGTCACTATAATGAAGTGCAATAGTTGGAAGAAATTCAACCATTCAGAGAGAAAACCCAGAAGAATAACACTAGCAGAGACGTCATGGCCGGCCTTAGGCAGTGGGCCCCGCACTTTCATGGCCCCACGCTAATTCTAGGTGTAAACTATCAAAAATTAAACAATCGTGGCCTCCAGATTTTACAGAACCTTCTGGAAATTTCTTGAAATTATTAAAATATCCCGAAAACTCAAAAACATCTCGTTTAAAATAGACAAAATGGGTGTCATTCATTATGGAAAACGCCAATCCTACACGGGTTAAAAAAAAAAAAAAATAAGTTGTCAGCTTTCATTTTAATAAAAAAGTAATGCAAAGACGAATTTATTTTCTAATCCAAAAACTTCATTTCACTTATTATCCTGACCCCTAGCCAGATTGATAAGACAGACGCTGGGACACGTTGAAACATGTTTTCTGGAAAAAGCTGTCCCCATATTGGTGCGTGTGTACACTTCTCTCGGTTTACATTTGAGTCGACAAGGTCTTATTAAAAGATGAAACGACGTCTCTTACTTAAAATATGTTAATTTTTAAACATCGGTAATTATGTCATTTTGCTAATATAATAAAGTAGGCTAATAACTACAATAAAAGTAAAAACACTTTTTTCTCCTCTCTTTCCCTTGTTATTGGTCGGTCGTTGGCTTGTAGCTTACAACTTAATGTAGATCTACATCTAGAATCACTCAAAATTAATTAATATAAAAGTGAAATGATTTTAAAATAGACTTTTTAATGACTAGATTTGCTCACAAGGCGGGTATTCGACTAAACAACAATATTGAAAAAATTAAGTAATTTTTTATTGAACTAAAGGTCACCTTGGAAGAATGATTTGGCCGCCCCCTAAATTCGGCCAAATGCGTGCAATGCACATATTGCACAATAGGCAGCGGCGGCCCTGGGTGCCCACTTCTGATCTTTTCTCATTGTTTCTCCTAAGCCCTTAGCATCGTAAGAAAGGATCTTAACTCCGTTAGCGATGATAACTAAAGACAACGTGGTGATTGTCTCTTTCAAAGCGAGGCCTAGGCCGGACGTCCCATAGGCCACATTCAAACGCTGTGTCTGAGACATTTAAAGTTTTTAAAAAATCGAATAAAAATAAAAATAAGTATATTATTAGTAACGATTGTTTTATTTTCTGCCTCTTCTGTCAGAAGATTGCGCCCCAAAATTTCAGAATCTCTTCTGCAAAGTATGTAGTGTAACCAAAGACTATATTTATAGTCCATGGTGTTACATACTTGATCTTCATGTCTAATGCGAAAGATATTTTAAGTGCCCTTACAAAAAAATCTTTATTTATTTATTTGTATACATTAGTAGCATTCCGCACTATAAATAGTTTGCTAAATTTAGGTATACATTTGATAAAATGAATCAAAACGAAGTAACTTCAAACGATAATACTGAAATACTATCGCGCCTTTTAGATTCAAAGCTTCCAAAATAACTTGTTTACATTGAGATGACACATAGATGAATTAATAAGATGTACGTAGACTTCTCAATTTATTTTTGGGAGGAAAGAGAGTGATTTCAAATTTGACCGGCTGAAGTACTGTTAGATCAAAAGGTTGGCAAGCGAAAGAAATCCAGGGCCACCGAAAAGAAGTAAAAGTTAACATTTTAACAAATGAAGAAACATAAGTACAATTTTACATGAACATGACGTAACAATGATTGCTACCCTATGAATAAGTACGTTTTGAGAGAAGAATATAAAACAAAATATAGTGAAACTTCATAGGCTCTAATCATTTCTCTTGGTAATTATACCATTGTACGCTAAAACAGTTATTAAATCCTTTTGATATATGTTGGGCTATTCAGCATTTTAAAGCTTCAAAGATTTCGTATCTAAAAAAATGTTTTTGTGTTTCTTTTTCTGTTTGTCCGTTCATAAAATATAAATATCAAAAGCTTTAACCTATTAAAATGCAATTTTATCATCATAATCATCTTGCTAAAATAAGTGTAAAAAACGTCTATGGTTTACCTAAAGCGTCTTATTATAAAAATATGTAAGCATATTAAATGCAATTTTAGTAAAAACCGTTTTTAGCGGCCCCCGAAAGGGGAAAAGACGCTATTAGTTTTGTGCGAAATGTCTGTCCGACTGTCCGTCAATTTAGATCTCGTAAACTAGAAAAGATAGTAAAATCCGACATCACAATATTTTAGACCATTCAAAGTTCTGATCCAACGGCTACTTTTTTTTTTCCTGAAAGCGAAAAATCTAATTTTTAAAATCAGTTATGCAAGCAGTTTTTTAAAGAGAAAAAGCTAATTGGTATGCATTATAAGTTAGACCCAATTTAAAACGAATAGTAATCTTATAAATTTTATTTTCTTAATCAATTTCGTGCACATTCCTACCTACGGAAAATTGGAAGAATACACCTTTTCTAAACAATTACATTATGTAAAGACCAGGAGAGGCTCGGTAAAACGCCTAGCTTCCGAACCGAGGGTCCCGGGTTCAAATCTTGGTGAAGACTGGGATTTTCAACTTCGGAATCCTTGGGCGCCCCTGAGCCTACCCAGCTCCAATGGGTACTTGACATTAGTTGGGGAAAAGTAAAGACGGTTGGTCGTTGTGCTGGCTACATGACACCCTCGTTAACCGTAGGCAACAAAAACAGATGAACCTTACATCATCTGCCCTATAGACCACAAGGTCTGAAAGGGGAACTAATTAGGCCAGGCTCACATCTAACTTTGCATTCACTAGCACCTATCCCTTGATCTGCAGCACCATTGGGGCACTACACAAGATCCGTCAACCTTCCTTATCCATTCTTGACATTAGTTGGGGAAAAGTAAAGGCGGTTGGTCGTTGTGCTGGCTACATGACACACTCGTTAACCCTAGGCCACAAAAACAGATGAACTTTACATCATCTGCCCTATAGACCACAAGGTCTGAAAGGGGAACTAATTAGGCCAGGTTCACATCTAACCTTGCATTCACTTGCACCTATCCCTTGATCTGCAGCACCATTGGGGCACTACACAAGATCTGTCAAACTTCTTTCTCCATTCTTATCTCTCATTTGTCTTTGATATAATTTCATTTGGATGTTCTTTCTGAAAATATTGAAGCCTGCCTGGGTGGACCACTTCGGGGGCCGATTTTAAGTTTGTGTTTCCACACAAACTGTCTTTGTAACCTAGTTAATAATAAGTTTGGGGTAATGCAGTACATTTTTGGGATTTTTAGTCTAGACTACTATCCTTTAATGTTTCCAAGTCTGGATCTGTATTACCAAATTAAAATCTTACTTTAAGTAGATTTATGCATTAGCGTAAGCAGGTTTTTTTTATCGTGTCGGGAATGTGGATAAAGACGGGGATTTTTTTTCTTTTTTTGGTACTTAATTATACATTAGTTATTGAGAGACATTACCAAACTCTATGACAGCTACCTATAGAAGAACTTCTTATTTATTTATATTCTTATTATGTTACCTGTTTCTAGTTAAATGTGTTTCAATTTGCTTTTTATATTTGTACTTAGATCTATAACAGATTCTCTTTTGATAAAATAATTTTAATATTAGAGATACCAAAGAGAGAGATCTCAAGGAACACATGTTTAATATTGATTTCTTAGAAAGATCAATCTTAATCTTAAATTATGATCCAGTTAACGGCTTCTTCTTGCGTCAAATCTTGTTTGCGCCATGACAGTGAATGTGTTCTACAAAGACAACAAGATTGTGAGTTGTATTTAGAGAGTTTGTTGTTGGGAACACGTTCCTAAAGGAAGTTGTAGAGTTTGTCATGTCCCACACAAGCTCACACATTACGTCACACACAAGCTCACACATTACGTCACACACAAGCTCACACATTACGTCACACACAAGCTCACACATTACGTCACACACAAGCTCACACATTACATCACACACAAGCTCACACATTACGTCGCACACAAGCTCACACATTACGTCATACGCACAAGCTCAAACATTACGTCACATCACATGTCACACATTACGTCACACACAAGCTCACTTGCTACATGAGACACAAGTTCACACATTACGTCACACACAAACTCACTTGCTACGTCACACACAAGCTCACTTGCTACGTCACACACAAACTCACTTGCTACGTCAGACACAAACTCACTTGCTACGTCACACACAAGCTCACTTGCTACGTCACACACAAGTTCACACATTATATATTAGCCGGGTCTGGGGCAGAGCTCCGCCACCAAGCACAATTTCCGGTATTTAAAAATAAAATGCATATTGTAAAGTATCTACACTGCATTATCCAGCTATTAAAAAAATTATTTGAAAAACCAATTTTCTTTTCACTGCACTTTATTAATGGAGCCCAGTGACTGGTACAAATTTGTAACACCTCTTGGATAAGCTCATGTAATTTGGTGACTGTAGTTTGTTTTAGATTTTATATAAAAAAACTGTTATAGTCAAAACCATATGTTGGGGTATTTAAAATAAAAAATCTCTGGAGGTTGTTTTTTTTAAACAACCTCAGAAACTCTTTAGCTACGCTCATAGAATTTTGTGACTACTTTGCCTTAGAATAATATTGAAGAGGGCTTTTTTAACCCTAAAGCTATCTTTAGGGGTTTTATTTTTACTCAAAACCATCTGGAGCGAGGTTTTAATTTACAGTCTTCGGGAGAAGGGAAGTTAAGCTCTCGGCTAAGCTCAAAGAATTTTGTGATTGTAGTTTGCTTTAAATTTATATTGAAGAGGTGTTTTTTAGCTTTAAACTGAAGGGGGTTTTAAACTCAAACCCTCTGGAGGGTTACACAACGGGGGCCGTCATCAGAGACCTGTGGCTGGAGTGGCAGTCCCTGCACGGAACAGTGGCGGTTACAGTATAGGAATATGAGACAAGCTCCAAGCAGTTAGCTCTGTTCTCGGCCACTTGTAGCGAGTGGGGCCCAGGAACGGGGACGGAGCGCTGTGTACACGGCACGGTCCGGTCTGGCCCAGTCAACCGATATGGCCGTCTACCGTTGGGAGCCCTCAGACAGGACAGGGGTGAAGAGCCCCATGTCCAGGCCTGGTAGTTGGATAAAAGCCTTTCTAACCACCAAGGGTATAATGGCGTCTACGGCGCCGACACCCTACTGGACTTCACTGAAGGAGGGATGTTTAACTTAAAGCCCTCTGGAGTGGGTTTTTAACACACAAAACACCTCTTGGCTACGCTCATAGTATCTGATGACTGGTGTATGCTTAAGTCTTATATTGAAGTGGGAGAAAAAAATTTCGGAGGGGTTTTAAACTCAAAATCCGCCTTGGCAACGCTATGGACTTTGGTGACTGTCGTTTGTATTGTTTTTTGTTTTATAGAAGGGGGGGGGGGGTAACATGAAAACCCTCTGGAGGAGGACTTTAAACCAAAACCCCTTAGGCTACACTGAGGCAAGTGATGGTTTTACGTTAAAATCTCACCTAAAATAAACGTAACCAAAGCAAAAATTAGTTGTAAATGAGTGCATATTTCATAGACATCCCCATTATCGTAGCAAAGTCACCGTGGGCCTATGTTCAAGAGTTGTTACCCCACCAAACATCCTCAGATAGATTGTGGTGGAAGGCGAATTGAATTTCATAATATCTACCAGTGTATGTACCAAAAATAAAAGCGCAAAAAAAGAAGTATAAGAGGTATACTATATAACAATAAACAAATGGATACCTGCACACAGAATATAAAAAAAAATTCAACTTTTTTTAAAGGGCTTAGTAGTGTTCATGAACTCTTTAACCATAGATGCTACGCCACTGACAGTGCCAGAGAAAGCTTCACCTATGGACGCTCATTATACTTTGTGATCCATGTTAGTTATTTGTCTAGCGGCACACTCTAACCAAATGACCTGCCATAATTTTATTGAAATGTTCATTGTTCCCCCCGACCAGAGAGTTGGAGAAACCCAGACACATGAGAGAGGGGGCAATACAAATATATACAATCACTCATTCACGTCGTCTGAATGTTTGCTTGGGATATAGATCTGGCCAACAAGGGAGGCGACTCGGCAAGAGAGGTCAACTAATAATTGACTTTGCCATAAAACACTGCATCTCGTGCAAACAAATCTGTTCCAGTACATTGGAGGTGCATGATGGGAAATCCGTGACCACCTGGTCACAATAAATCTAACAATTTGAATGCTAATTGATACATCAAGGCAGCTCACTTTAAAATCGTGACATTCCCTACCGAACACAGAGCTGTTTGGTGACGCTTCATAGATAATGGTACTATCTATCTATCTATTTATCAATCAATATATCTATCTATTCATCTGTCTATCTTTTCATCCATGTATAAATGTCTCTAAATCAACACCAATAACAGTAAACTCAGGCGTACCTCAAGAACAGTCTTAGGTCCATTACTATTTTAAATTTACATAAACGATTTACCAAATTGCATTAGTTCAGGAACAAAAGTCAAATTATTCGCAGATGATTGCATAATATTAATATATAGAACAATAAAAACAACACAAGATACAGAAATTTTACAAAGAGAATTAGATGAATTACAGAAATGGGAATCATATTGGAGCATGTCTTTCCACCCAGAAAAATGTCAGTTATTAAGAGTAACAAAAAAGCTAAAACAAATTAATTCCTCTTATCTTATTCATGGTAAAGCAGTAACACAAACTAAAAACGCAAAATACCTAGGTGTTATAATAAATGAAAAACTGTCATGGAATCCCCATATTGATGAACTATAAAAAAATCAAACAAAGCATTAGGGTTTATTAAAAGAAATTTCTATAAATCAAATAAGAACATAAAACTAAAATGTTATTTAACCTTGGTTAGGCCAATAATAGAATATGCTTCCTCTGATTGGGACCCCTCAACTCAAGAAAACATTAAGAAACTGGAACAGACACAAAATAGAGAAGTGAAATTCATAACAAACGAATATTCACATTTGACTAGAGTAACACCTTTAGTTAAATCACTAAATTAAGAAAGCCTTCAGGATAGAAGACATACAAGTAAAGTAGCAATTATACATAAAACACTGAACCATAATCTTCAAATAAAAAAACAAAATTTAATAAAATACTCAGAAAGACACAAAAATAAAAGCACATTCCTTATACCAAATGCTAGGACAAATTTGTACAAATACTCCTTCTTCCCTAGTGCTATTAGAGCATGGAATGGGTTGCCTGAGCTAGCCAGGAAAACCAATATGCATGACTGAATGCATGACGCGTAGGACGTAATCATCTTCTTTTTTGAAGTAACGTCTGTATTATATAAGAAGAAGAAGAAGTATTTATCTATCCATCCATCCATCTATCTAATAGTCTGTCGAGTGTGGGGGGGGGGGGTATTTATTTCCTGATGCACTTAATCTTTTTAGAATGGGAAACTGAAAGCATAGCACCGTTTGTTCCTTTAAAACACTAGGTCAAGCAGACGTGAAATGGAATGTCCTGGTTATCGATAAACTAACTCTTTCAGCGTAACATATAGTTATTGATTGTTAAGAGAGAGGGGGGGGGAGACGTCAGGGTAAAGAGGGAGTGGGTGTATAGACAAAAAAAAAAGGTAGGTTTATTATGGTAACTAATAGCTGGTATGACAACATCACCAAGGGCTACAATTACGGCAACGGATGGTGTTTAGTCTTCAGTTACTAACAATACTACAGCTGAGGCCCATTCACACTCACACGATACACCGGAAATGACTTTCAGTGCGGCAAACAAACGAATCGAAAATATAATGTAGAAGTCAGGTCAAAACGTTTGCAGACGTAGAGATAAACTAAAAAGAAAAGTATAGATCTACTTTAGACCTTTAGTGTAACAGAAACATTGAGAAATATCTAATGTGTCCACTTCATTCTTTTTTTGTTTTAAATGTTGACAATAATTGATAAGTTCACTTTCCTTGTTTGGTCATATTTATTTGTTTTTAGAAGATTACCAAGAAAAATACCACTATTGCTTTTGTGTTGTTCGTCTGCCCTTATGTCTGTCAGGTTTAGATGTTACGAAAATATAAGTTGGTTATAGAAAATCCTAGTTCACAAACGCCTGTACTGTTTTCAAACCTACCAAACAAGGCCTAATTATGAAAGCAAATTGATCCTTTTATTATTATTTAATAGGCTCATTTTTCCCCCAAGCATAGAACATTGTGAACAAGAAAAAAAAAAGAGAGAATTACAAGTCCTATATAATTGTACTACTAGCGAAGACGGGTAATAGTAAGTAGAGGCCATGGACTGGGTCTTAATAGAGGCCCCATGACCATTTTCGAATGCTTTGATTTTTTTTAATGCATCTATTAAGATTAAAATGTCTATCTAAAGACAAGTAACCCCATTCATAAGAAAAGAAACTAGGACCTAACTACAGGACTTACTTCTTCCTAAATTTGCTCGTGTTACCATAGTAACTGCCGCTTGTTATTAGGGTCTCGTGTTGTGCTGTAGCTCCAGACACGCAATGAATTTATGTGATTTGTTAGACTCAACTTTCACACAAATCTAAAAAATAGCTTGAACATTTTTTTTATATTAAAATTTGACTTTTGTTAAACCAATATTTACAGCCTTTAGACTCAATATAAAATATACACACACACAAAAATAAAAATAAATTACTTGTCAAATGATTTTAAAAAATCGCCACTTTAAAGTTACTGTTTGTGACACTCTCAA